>NW_026293157.1:0-243156 GCF_026419915.1 Harpia harpyja | reverse complement strand
AAGGAGCCGGACATTTGCCTTTTCGGCAAGAGGCTCTGCCGCGGCCGAGCGCCATGAGATGTTGCGTCTCTGGGAAAGCACAGATCTCCACTGCTGCTTTGCCTGTAGATAGGGCGCCAAGGGTAGGTGAAGAGCAGCAAGAGCTTTCAGGGCTGGGCCCTTCCTTGTGGGAGAAGGAGCCGGACGTTTGCCTTTTCGGCAAGAGGCTCGGACGCGGCCGAGCACCATGAGATGTTGCGTCTCTGGGAAAGCACAGATCCCCACTGCTGTTGTGCCTGTAGATAGGGCGCCAAGGGTAGGTGAAGAGCAGTAACAGCTTTCAGGGCTGGGCCCTTCCTTGTGGGAGAAGGAGCCGGACGTTTGCCTTTTCGGCAAGAGGCTCTGCCGGCGGCCGAGCGCCATGAGATGTTGCGTCTCTGGGGAAAGCACAGATCCCCAGTGCTCTTGTGCCTGTAGATAGGGCGCCAAGGCACTATGAAGAGCAGCAAGAGCTTTCAGGGCTGGGCCCTTCCTTGTGGGAGAAGGAGCCGGATGTTTGCCTTTTCGGCAAGAGGCTCTGCCGTGGCCGAGCGCCATGAGATGTTGCGTCTCTGGGAAAGCACAGATCCCCACTGCTGTTGTGCCTGTAGATAGGGCGCCAAGGCACCGTGAAGAGCAGCAAGAGCTTTCAGGGCTGGGCCCTTCCTTGTGGGAGAAGGAGCCGGATGATTGCCTTTTCGGCAAGAGGCTCTGCCGCGGCCGAGCGCCATGACATGTTGCGTCTCTGGGAAAGCACAGATGCCCAGTGCTGCTTTGCCTGTAGATAGGGCGCCAAGGGTAGGTGAAGAGCAGCAAGAGCTTTCAGGGCTGGGCCCTTCCTTGTGGGAGAAGGAGCCGCATGTTTGCCTTTTCGGCAAGAGGCTCTGCCACGGCCGAGCGCCATGAGATGTTGCGTCTCTGGGAAAGCACAGATCCCCACTGCTGCTTTGCCTGCAGATAGGGTGCCAAGGCACCATGAAGAGCAGCAACAGCTTTCAGGGCTGGGCCCTTCCTTGTGGGAGAAGGAGCCGGACGTTTGCCTTTTCGGCAAGAGGCTCTGCCACTGCCAAGCGCCATGAGATGTTGCGTCTCTGGGAAAGCACACATCCCCACTGCTGTTGTGCCTGTAGATAGGGCGCCATGGGTAGGTGAAGAGCAGCAAGAGCTTTCAGGGCTGGGCCCTTCCTTGTGGGAGAAGGAGCCGGACGTTTGCCTTTTCGGCAAGAGGCTCTGCCGCGGCCGAGCGCCATGAGATGTTGCGTCTCTGGGAAAGCACAGATCCCCACTGCTGTTGTGCCTATAGATAGGGTGCCAAGGCACCGTGAAGAGCAGCAAGAGCTTTCAGGGCTGGGCCCTTCCTTGTGGGAGAAAGAGCCGGTCGTTTGCCTTTTCGGCAAGAGGCTCTGCCGCGGCCGAGCGCCATGAGATGTTGCGTCTCTGGGAAAGCACAGATCCCCACTGCTGTTGTGCCTGTAGATAGGGCGCCAAGGCACCGTGAAGAGCAGCAAGAGCTTTCAGGGCTGGGCCCTTCCTTGTGGGAGAAGGAGCCGGACGTTTGCCTTTTCGGCAAGAGGCTCTGCCGCGGGCCGAGCGCCATGAGATGTTGCGTCTCTGGGAAAGCACAGATCCCCACTGCTGTTGTGCCTGTAGATAGGGCGCCAAGGGTAGGTGAAGAGCAGCAAGAGCTTTCAGGGCTGGGCCCTTCCTTGTGGGAGAAGGAGCCGGACGTTTGCCTTTTCGGCAAGAGGCTCTGCCGCGGCCGAGCGCCATGAGATGTTGCGTCTCTGGGAAAGCACAGATCCCCACTTCTGTTGTGCCTGTAGATAGGGCGCTAACGCACCATGAAGAGCAGCAAGAGCTTTCAGGGCTGGGCCCTTCCTTGTGGGAGAAGGAGCCGGACGTTTGCCTTTTCGGCAAGAGGCCTCTGCCGTGGCCGAGCGCCATGAGATGTTGCGTCTCTGGGAAAGCACAGATCCCCACTGCTGTTGTGCCTGTAGATAGGGCGCCAAGGCACCGTGAAGAGCAGCAAGAGCTTTCAGGGCTGGGCCCTTCCTTGTGGGAGAAGGAGCCGGACGTTTGCCTTTTCGGCAAGAGGCTCTGCCGCGGCCGAGCGCCATGAGATGTTGCGTCTCTGGGAAAGCACAGATCCCCACTGCTGATGTGCCTGTAGATAGGGCGCCAAGGGTAGGTGAAGAGCAGCAAGAGCTTTCAGGGCTGGGCCCTTCCTTGTGGGAGAAGGAGCCGGACGTTTGCCTTTTCGGCAAGAGGCTCTGCCGCGGCCGAGCGCCATGAGATGTTGCGTCTCTGGGAAAGCACAGATCTCCACTGCTGCTTTGCCTGTAGATAGGGCGCCAAGGGTAGGTGAAGAGCAGCAAGAGCTTTCAGGGCTGGGCCCTTCCTTGTGGGAGAAGGAGCCGGACGTTTGCCTTTTCGGCAAGAGGCTCTGACGCGGCCGAGCACCATGAGATGTTGCGTCTCTGGGAAAGCACAGATCCCCACTGCTGTTGTGCCTGTAGATAGGGCGCCAAGGGTAGGTGAAGAGCAGTAACAGCTTTCAGGGCTGGGCCCTTCCTTGTGGGAGAAGGAAGCCGGACGTTTGCCTTTTCGGCAAGAGGCTCTGCCGCGGCCCGAGCGCCATGAGATGTTGCGTCTCTGGGAAAGCACAGATCCCCAGTGCTCTTGTGCCTGTAGATAGGGCGCCAAGGCACTATGAAGAGCAGCAAGAGCTTTCAGGGCTGGGCCCTTCCTTGTGGGAGAAGGAGCCGGATGTTTGCCTTTTCGGCAAGAGGCTCTGCCGTGGCCGAGCGCCCATGAGATGTTGCGTCTCTGGGAAAGCACAGATCCCCACTGCTGTTGTGCCTGTAGATAGGGCGCCAAGGGTAGGTGAAGAGCAGCAAGAGCTTTCAGGGCTGGGCCCTTCCTTGTGGGAGAAGGAGCCGGACGTTTGCCTTTTCGGCAAGAGGCTCTGCCGCGGCCGAGCGCCATGAGATGTTGCGTCTCTGGGAAAGCACAGATCTCCACTGCTGCTTTGCCTGTAGATAGGGCGCCAAGGGTAGGTGAACAGCAGCAAGAGCTTTCAGGGCTGGGCCCTTCCTTGTGGGAGAAGGAGCCGGACGTTTGCCTTTTCGGCAAGAGGCTCTGCCGCGGCCCGAGCGCCATGAGATGTTGCGTCTCTGGGAAAGCACAGATCCCCACTGCTGCTTTGCCTGTAGATAGGGTGCCAAGGCACCATGAAGAGCAGCAAGAGCTTTCAGGGCTGGGCCCTTCCTTGTGGGAGAAGGAGCCGGACGTTTGCCTTTTCGGCAAGAGGCTCTGCCGCGGCCGAGCGCCATGAGATGTTGCGTCTCTGGGAAAGCACAGATTCCCCACTTCTGTTGTGCCTGTAGATAGGGCGCTAACGCACCATGAAGAGCAGCAACTGCTTTCAGGGCTGGGCCCTTCCTTGTGGGAGAAGGAGCCGGACATTTGCCTTTTCGGCAAGAGGCTCTGCCGCGGCCGAGCGCCATGAGATGTTGCGTCTCTGGGAAAGCACAGATCTCCACTGCTGCTTTGCCTGTAGATAGGGCGCCAAGGGTAGGTGAAGAGCAGCAAGAGCTTTCAGGGCTGGGCCCTTCCTTGTGGGAGAAGGAGCCGGACGTTTGCCTTTTCGGCAAGAGGCTCGGACGCGGCCGAGCACCATGAGATGTTGCGTCTCTGGGAAAGCACAGATCCCCACTGCTGTTGTGCCTGTAGATAGGGCGCCAAGGGTAGGGTGAAGAGCAGTAACAGCTTTCAGGGCTGGGCCCTTCCTTGTGGGAGAAGGAGCCGGACGTTTGCCTTTTCGGCAAGAGGCTCTGCCGCGGCCCGAGCGCCATGAGATGTTGCGTCTCTGGGAAAGCACAGATCCCCAGTGCTCTTGTGCCTGTAGATAGGGCGCCAAGGCACTATGAAGAGCAGCAAGAGCTTTCAGGGCTGGGCCCTTCCTTGTGGGAGAAGGAGCCGGATGTTTGCCTTTTCGGCAAGAGGCTCTGCCGTGGCCGAGCGCCATGAGATGTTGCGTCTCTGGGAAAGCACAGATCCCCACTGCTGTTGTGCCTGTAGATAGGGCGCCAAGGCACCGTGAAGAGCAGCAAGAGCTTTCAGGGCTGGGCCCTTCCTTGTGGGAGAAGGAGCCGGATGATTGCCTTTTCGGCAAGAGGCTCTGCCGCGGGCCGAGCGCCATGACATGTTGCGTCTCTGGGAAAGCACAGATGCCCAGTGCTGCTTTGCCTGTAGATAGGGCGCCAAGGGTAGGTGAAGAGCAGCAAGAGCTTTCAGGGCTGGGCCCTTCCTTGTGGGAGAAGGAGCCGCATGTTTGCCTTTTCGGCAAGAGCTCTGCCACGGCCGAGCGCCATGAGATGTTGCGTCTCTGGGAAAGCACAGATCCCCACTGCTGCTTTGCCTGTAGATAGGGTGCCAAGGCACCATGAAGAGCAGCAACAGCTTTCAGGGCTGGGCCCTTCCTTGTGGGAGAAGGAGCCGGACGTTTGCCTTTTCGGCAAGAGGCTCTGCCACTGCCAAGCGCCATGAGATGTTGCGTCTCTGGGAAAGCACACATCCCCACTGCTGTTGTGCCTGTAGATAGGGCGCCATGGGGTAGGTGAAGAGCAGCAAGAGCTTTCAGGGCTGGGCCCTTCCTTGTGGGAGAAGGAGCCGGACGTTTGCCTTTTCGGCAAGAGGCTCTGCCGCGGCCGAGCGCCATGAGATGTTGCGTCTCTGGGAAAGCACAGATCCCCACTGCTGTTGTGCCTATAGATAGGGTGCCAAGGCACCGTGAAGAGCAGCAAGAGCTTTCAGGGCTGGGCCCTTCCTTGTGGGAGAAAGAGCCGGTCGTTTGCCTTTTCGGCAAGAGGCTCTGCCGCGGCCGAGCGCCATGAGATGTTGCGTCTCTGGGAAAGCACAGATCCCCACTGCTGTTGTGCCTGTAGATAGGGCGCCAAGGCACCGTGAAGAGCAGCAAGAGCTTTCAGGGCTGGGCCCTTCCTTGTGGGAGAAGGAGCCGGACGTTTGCCTTTTCGGCAAGAGGCTCTGCCGCGGCCGAGCGCCATGAGATGTTGCGTCTCTGGGAAAGCACAGATCCCCACTGCTGTTGTGCCTGTAGATAGGGCGCCAAGGGTAGGTGAAGAGCAGCAAGAGCTTTCAGGGCTGGGCCCTTCCTTGTGGGAGAAGGAGCCGGACGTTTGCCTTTTCGGCAAGAGGCTCTGCCGCGGCCGAGCGCCATGAGATGTTGCGTCTCTGGGAAAGCACAGATCCCCACTTCTGTTGTGCCTGTAGATAGGGCGCTAACGCACCATGAAGAGCAGCAAGAGCTTTCAGGGCTGGGCCCTTCCTTGTGGGAGAAGGAGCCGGACGTTTGCCTTTTCGGCAAGAGGCTCTGCCGTGGCCGAGCGCCATGAGATGTTGCGTCTCTGGGAAAGCACAGATCCCCACTGCTGTTGTGCCTGTAGATAGGGCGCCAAGGCACCGTGAAGAGCAGCAAGAGCTTTCAGGGCTGGGCCCTTCCTTGTGGGAGAAGGAGCCGGACGTTTGCCTTTTCGGCAAGAGGCTCTGCCGCGGCCGAGCGCCATGAGATGTTGCGTCTCTGGGAAAGCACAGATCCCCACTGCTGATGTGCCTGTAGATAGGGCGCCAAGGGTAGGTGAAGAGCAGCAAGAGCTTTCAGGGCTGGGCCCTTCCTTGTGGGAGAAGGAGCCGGACGTTTGCCTTTTCGGCAAGAGGCTCTGCCGCGGCCGAGCGCCATGAGATGTTGCGTCTCTGGGAAAGCACAGATCTCCACTGCTGCTTTGCCTGTAGATAGGGCGCCAAGGGTAGGTGAAGAGCAGCAAGAGCTTTCAGGGCTGGGCCCTTCCTTGTGGGAGAAGGAGCCGGACGTTTGCCTTTTCGGCAAGAGGCTCTGACGCGGCCGAGCACCATGAGATGTTGCGTCTCTGGGAAAGCACAGATCCCCACTGCTGTTGTGCCTGTAGATAGGGCGCCAAGGGTAGGTGAAGAGCAGTAACAGCTTTCAGGGCTGGGCCCTTCCTTGTGGGAGAAGGAGCCGGACGTTTGCCTTTTCGGCAAGAGGCTCTGCCGCGGCCGAGCGCCATGAGATGTTGCGTCTCTGGGAAAGCACAGATCCCCAGTGCTCTTGTGCCTGTAGATAGGGCGCCAAGGCACTATGAAGAGCAGCAAGAGCTTTCAGGGCTGGGCCCTTCCTTGTGGGAGAAGGAGCCGGATGTTTGCCTTTTCGGCAAGAGGCTCTGCCGTGGCCGAGCGCCATGAGATGTTGCGTCTCTGGGAAAGCACAGATCCCCACTGCTGTTGTGCCTGTAGATAGGGCGCCAAGGCACCGTGAAGAGCAGCAAGAGCTTTCAGGGCTGGGCCCTTCCTTGTGGGAGAAGGAGCCGGATGATTGCCTTTTCGGCAAGAGGCTCTGCCGCGGCCGAGCGCCATGACATGTTGCGTCTCTGGGAAAGCACAGATGCCCAGTGCTGCTTTGCCTGTAGATAGGGCGCCAAGGGTAGGTGAAGAGCAGCAAGAGCTTTCAGGGCTGGGCCCTTCCTTGTGGGAGAAGGAGCCGCATGTTTGCCTTTTCGGCAAGAGGCTCTGCCACGGCCGAGCGCCATGAGATGTTGCGTCTCTGGGAAAGCACAGATCCCCACTGCTGCTTTGCCTGTAGATAGGGTGCCAAGGCACCATGAAGAGCAGCAAGAGCTTTCAGGGCTGGGCCCTTCCTTGTGGGAGAAGGAGCCGGACGTTTGCCTTTTCGGCAAGAGGCTCTGCCGCGGCCGAGCGCCATGAGATGTTGCGTCTCTGGGAAAGCACAGATCCCCACTTCTGTTGTGCCTGTAGATAGGGCGCCAAGGCACCATGAAGAGCAGCAACAGCTTTCAGGGCTGGGCCCTTCCTTGTGGGAGAAGGAGCCGGACGTTTGCCTTTTCGGCAAGAGGCTCTGCCACTGCCAAGCGCCATGAGATGTTGCGTCTCTGGGAAAGCACACATCCCCACTGCTGTTGTGCCTGTAGATAGGGCGCCATGGGTAGGTGAAGAGCAGCAAGAGCTTTCAGGGCTGGGCCCTTCCTTGTGGGAGAAGGAGCCGGACGTTTGCCTTTTCGGCAAGAGGCTCTGCCGCGGCCGAGCGCCATGAGATGTTGCGTCTCTGGGAAAGCACAGATCCCCACTGCTGTTGTGCCTATAGATAGGGTGCCAAGGCACCGTGAAGAGCAGCAAGAGCTTTCAGGGCTGGGCCCTTCCTTGTGGGAGAAAGAGCCGGTCGTTTGCCTTTTCGGCAAGAGGCTCTGCCGCGGCCGAGCGCCATGAGATGTTGCGTCTCTGGGAAAGCACAGATCCCCACTGCTGTTGTGCCTGTAGATAGGGCGCCAAGGCACCGTGAAGAGCAGCAAGAGCTTTCAGGGCTGGGCCCTTCCTTGTGGGAGAAGGAGCCGGACGTTTGCCTTTTCGGCAAGAGGCTCTGCCGCGGCCGAGCGCCATGAGATGTTGCGTCTCTGGGAAAGCACAGATCCCCACTGCTGTTGTGCCTGTAGATAGGGCGCCAAGGGTAGGTGAAGAGCAGCAAGAGCTTTCAGGGCTGGGCCCTTCCTTGTGGGAGAAGGAGCCGGACGTTTGCCTTTTCGGCAAGAGGCTCTGCCGCGGCCGAGCGCCATGAGATGTTGCGTCTCTGGGAAAGCACAGATCCCCACTTCTGTTGTGCCTGTAGATAGGGCGCTAACGCACCATGAAGAGCAGCAACTGCTTTCAGGGCTGGGCCCTTCCTTGTGGGAGAAGGAGCCGGACATTTGCCTTTTCGGCAAGAGGCTCTGCCGCGGCCGAGCGCCATGAGATGTTGCGTCTCTGGGAAAGCACAGATCCCCACTGCTGTTGTGCCTGTAGATAGGGCGCCATGGGTAGGTGAAGAGCAGCAACAGCTTTCAGGGCTGGGCTCTTCCTTGTGGGAGAAGGAGCCGCACGTTTGCCTTTTCGGCAAGAGGCTCTGCCGCGGCCGAGCGCCATGAGATGTTGCGTCTCTGGGAAAGCACACATCCCCACTGCTGTTGTGCCTGTAGATAGGGCGCCAAGGCACCGTGAAAAGCAGCAAGAGCTTTCAGGGCTGGGCCCTTCCTTGTGGGAGAAGGAGCTGGACCTTTGCCTTTTCGGCAAGAGGCGCTGCCGCGGCCGAGCGCCATGAGAAGTTGCGTCTCTGGGAAAGCAC
Organism: Harpia harpyja; assembly: GCF_026419915.1. Classification (NCBI taxonomy): domain Eukaryota; kingdom Metazoa; phylum Chordata; class Aves; order Accipitriformes; family Accipitridae; genus Harpia; species Harpia harpyja. The sequence continues at coordinate 234,932 of NW_026293157.1, read as the reverse complement.
AGATCCCCACTGCTGTTGTGCCTGTAGATAGGGTGCCAAGGCACCGTGAAGAGCAGCAAGAGCTTTCAGGGCTGGGCCCTTCCTTGTGGGAGAAGGAGCCGGACTTTTGCCTTGTCGGCAAGAGGCTCGGCCGCGGCCGAGCGCCATGAGATGTTGCGTCTCTGGGAAAGCACAGATCCCCACTGCTGTTGTGCCTGTAGGTAGGGCGCCAAGGCACCGTGAAGAGCAGCAACAGCTTTCAGGGCTGGGCCCTTCCTTGTGGGAGAAGGAGCCGGACGTTTGCCTTTTCGGCAAGAGGCTCTGCCGCGGCCGAGCGCCATGAGATGTTGCGTCTCTGGGAAAGCACAGATCCCCACTGCTGTAGTGCCTGTAGATAGGGTGCCAAGGCACCGTGAAGAGCAGCAAGAGCTTTCAGGGCTGGACCCTTCCTTGTGGGAGAAGGAGCCGGACGTTTGCCTTTTCGGCAAGAGGCTCTGCCGCGGCCGAGCGCCATGAGATGTTGCGTCTCTGAGAAAGCACAGATCCCCACTGCTGTTGTGCCTGTAGATAGGGTGCCACGGCACCGTGAAGAGCAGCAAGAGCTTTCAGGGCTGGGCCCTTCCTTGTGGGAGAAGGAGCCGGACGTTTGCCTTTTCGGCAAGAGGCTCTGCCGCGGCCGAGCGCCATGAGATGTTGCGTCTCTGGGAAAGCACAGATCCCCACTGCTGTTGTGCCTGTAGATAGGGCGCCAAGGCACCGTGAAGAGCAGCAAGAGCTTTCAGGGCTGGGCCCTTCCTTGTGGGAGAAGGAGCCGGACGTTTGCCTTTTCGGCAAGAGGCTCTGCCGCGGCCGAGCGCCATGAGATGTTGCGTCTCTGGGAAAGCACAGATCCCCACTGCTGTTGTGCCTGTAGATAGGGCGCCAAGGCACCGTGAAGAGCAGCAAGAGCTTTCAGGGCTGGGCCCTTCCTTGTGGGAGAAGGAGCCGGACGTTTGCCTTTTCGGCAAGAGGCTCTGCCGCGGCCGAGCGCCATGAGATGTTGCGTCTCTGGGAAAGCACAGATCCCCACTGCTGTTGTGCCTGTAGATAGGGCGCCAAGGCACCGTGAAGAGCAGCAAGAGCTTTCAGGGCTGGGCCCTTCCTTGTGGGAGAAGGAGCCGGACGTTTGCCTTTTCGGCAAGAGGCTCTGCCGCGGCCGAGCGCCATGAGATGTTGCGTCTCTGGGAAAGCACAGATCTCCACTGCTGCTTTGCCTGTAGATAGGGCGCCAAGGGTAGGTGAAGAGCAGCAAGAGCTTTCAGGGCTGGGCCCTTCCTTGTGGGAGAAGGAGCCGGACGTTTGCCTTTTCGGCAAGAGGCTCTGACGCGGCCGAGCACCATGAGATGTTGCGTCTCTGGGAAAGCACAGATCCCCACTGCTGTTGTGCCTGTAGATAGGGTGCCAAGGGTAGGTGAAGAGCAGTAAGAGCTTTCAGGGCTGGGCCCTTCCTTGTGGGAGAAGGAGCCGGACGTTTGCCTTTTCGGCAAGAGGCTCTGCCGCGGCCGAGCGCCATGAGATGTTGCGTCTCTGGGAAAGCACAGATCCCCAGTGCTCTTGTGCCTGTAGATAGGGCGCCAAGGCACTATGAAGAGCAGCAAGAGCTTTCAGGGCTGGGCCCTTCCTTGTGGGAGAAGGAGCCGGATGTTTGCCTTTTCGGCAAGAGGCTCTGCCGCGGCCGAGCGCCACGAGATGTTGCGTCTCTGGGAAAGCACAGATCCCCACTGCTGTTGTGCCTGTAGATAGGGCGCCAAGGCACCGTGAAGAGCAGCAAGAGCTTTCAGGGCTGGGCCCTTCCTTGTGGGAGAAGGAGCCGGATGTTTGCCTTTTCGGCAAGAGGCTCTGCCGCGGCCGAGCGCCATGACATGTTGCGTCTCTGGGAAAGCACAGATGCCCAGTGCTGCTTTGCCTGTAGATAGGGCGCCAAGGGTAGGTGAAGAGCAGCAAGAGCTTTCAGGGCTGGGCCCTTCCTTGTGGGAGAAGGAGCCGCACGTTTGCCTTTTCGGCAAGAGGCTCTGCCACGGCCGAGCGCCATGAGATGTTGCGTCTCTGGGAAAGCACAGATCCCCACTGCTGCTTTGCCTGTAGATAGGGTGCCAAGGCACCATGAAGAGCAGCAAGAGCTTTCAGGGCTGGGCCCTTCCTTGTGGGAGAAGGAGCCGCACGTTTGCCTTTTCGGCAAGAGGCTCTGCCGCGGCCGAGCGCCATGAGATGTTGCGTCTCTGGGAAAGCACAGATCCCCACTTCTGTTGTGCCTGTAGATAGGGCGCCAAGGCACCATGAAGAGCAGCAACAGCTTTCAGGGCTGGGCCCTTCCTTGTGGGAGAAGGAGCCGGACGTTTGCCTTTTCGGCAAGAGGCTCTGCCGCGGCCGAGCGCCACGAGCTGTTGCGTCTCTGGGAAAGCACAGATCCCCACTGCTGTTGTGCCTGTAGATAGGGCGCCATGGGTAGGTGAAGAGCAGCAAGAGCTTTCAGGGCTGGGCCCTTCCTTGTGGGAGAAGGAGCCGGACGTTTGCCTTTTCGGCAAGAGGCGCTGCCGCGGCCGAGCGCCATGAGATGTTGCGTCTCTGGGAAAGCACAGATCCCCACTGCTGTAGTGCCTGTAGATAGGGTGCCAAGGCACCGTGAAGAGCAGCAAGAGCTTTCAGGGCTGGGCCCTTCCTTGTGGGAGAAGGAGCCGGACGTTTGCCTTTTCGGCAAGAGGCTCTGCCGCGGCCGAGCGCCATGAGATGTTGCGTCTCTGGGAAAGCACAGATCCCCACTGCTGTTGTGCCTGTAGATAGGGCGCCAAGGCACCGTGAAGACCAGCAAGAGCTTTCAGGGCTGGGCCCTTCCTTGTGGGAGAAAGAGCCGGTCGTTTGCCTTTTCGGCAAGAGGCTCTGCCGCGGCCGAGCGCCATGAGATGTTGCGTCTCTGGGAAAGCACAGATCCCCACTGCTGTTGTGCCTGTAGATAGAGTGCCACGGCACCGTGAAGAGCAGCAAGAGCTTTCAGGGCTGGGCCCTTCCTTGTGGGAGAAGGAGCCGGACGTTTGCCTTTTCGGCAAGAGGCTCTGCCGTGGCCGAGCGCCATGAGATGTTGCGTCTCTGGGAAAGCACAGATCCCCACTGCTGTTGTTCCTGTAGATAGGGCACCAAGGCACCGTGAAGAGCAGCAAGAGCTTTCAGGGCTGGGCCCTTCCTTGTGGGAGAAGGAGCCGGACGTTTGCCTTTTCGGCAAGAGGCTCTGCCGCGGCCGAGCGCCATGAGATGTTGCGTCTCTGGGAAAGCACAGATCCCCACTGCTGTTGTGCCTGTAGATAGGGCGCCAAGGCACCGTGAAGAGCAGCAAGAGCTTTCAGGGCTGGGCCCTTCCTTGTGGGAGAAGGAGCCGGACGTTTGCCTTTTCGGCAAGAGGCTCTGCCGCGGCCGAGCGCCATGAGATGTTGCGTCTCTGGGAAAGCACAGATCCCCACTGCTGTTGTGCCTGTAGATAGGGCGCCAAGGGTAGGTGAAGAGCAGCAAGAGCTTTCAGGGCTGGGCCCTTCCTTGTGGGAGAAGGAGCCGGACGTTTGCCTTTTCGGCAAGAGGCTCTGCCGCGGCCGAGCGCCATGAGATGTTGCGTCTCTGGGAAAGCACAGATCTCCACTGCTGCTTTGCCTGTAGATAGGGCGCCAAGGGTAGGTGAACAGCAGCAAGAGCTTTCAGGGCTGGGCCCTTCCTTGTGGGAGAAGGAGCCGGACGTTTGCCTTTTCGGCAAGAGGCTCTGCCGCGGCCGAGCGCCATGAGATGTTGCGTCTCTGGGAAAGCACAGATCCCCACTGCTGCTTTGCCTGTAGATAGGGTGCCAAGGCACCATGAAGAGCAGCAAGAGCTTTCAGGGCTGGGCCCTTCCTTGTGGGAGAAGGAGCCGGACGTTTGCCTTTTCGGCAAGAGGCTCTGCCGCGGCCGAGCGCCATGAGATGTTGCGTCTCTGGGAAAGCACAGATCCCCACTTCTGTTGTGCCTGTAGATAGGGCGCCAAGGCACCATGAAGAGCAGCAACAGCTTTCAGGGCTGGGCCCTTCCTTGTGGGAGAAGGAGCCGGACGTTTGCCTTTTCGGCAAGAGGCTCTGCCACTGCCAAGCGCCATGAGATGTTGCGTCTCTGGGAAAGCACACATCCCCACTGCTGTTGTGCCTGTAGATAGGGCGCCATGGGTAGGTGAAGAGCAGCAAGAGCTTTCAGGGCTGGGCCCTTCCTTGTGGGAGAAGGAGCCGGACGTTTGCCTTTTCGGCAAGAGGCTCTGCCGCGGCCGAGCGCCATGAGATGTTGCGTCTCTGGGAAAGCACAGATCCCCACTGCTGTTGTGCCTATAGATAGGGTGCCAAGGCACCGTGAAGAGCAGCAAGAGCTTTCAGGGCTGGGCCCTTCCTTGTGGGAGAAAGAGCCGGTCGTTTGCCTTTTCGGCAAGAGGCTCTGCCGCGGCCGAGCGCCATGAGATGTTGCGTCTCTGGGAAAGCACAGATCCCCACTGCTGTTGTGCCTGTAGATAGGGCGCCAAGGCACCGTGAAGAGCAGCAAGAGCTTTCAGGGCTGGGCCCTTCCTTGTGGGAGAAGGAGCCGGACGTTTGCCTTTTCGGCAAGAGGCTCTGCCGCGGCCGAGCGCCATGAGATGTTGCGTCTCTGGGAAAGCACAGATCCCCACTGCTGTTGTGCCTGTAGATAGGGCGCCAAGGGTAGGTGAAGAGCAGCAAGAGCTTTCAGGGCTGGGCCCTTCCTTGTGGGAGAAGGAGCCGGACGTTTGCCTTTTCGGCAAGAGGCTCTGCCGCGGCCGAGCGCCATGAGATGTTGCGTCTCTGGGAAAGCACACATCCCCACTGCTGTTGTGCCTGTAGATAGGGCGCCAAGGCACCGTGAAAAGCAGCAAGAGCTTTCAGGGCTGGGCCCTTCCTTGTGGGAGAAGGAGCTGGACCTTTGCCTTTTCGGCAAGAGGCGCTGCCGCGGCCGAGCGCCATGAGAAGTTGCGTCTCTGGGAAAGCACAGATCCCCACTGCTGTTGTGCCTGTAGATAGGGTGCCAAGGCACCGTGAAGAGCAGCAAGAGCTTTCAGGGCTGGGCCCTTCCTTGTGGGAGAAGGAGCCGGACTTTTGCCTTGTCGGCAAGAGGCTCGGCCGCGGCCGAGCGCCATGAGATGTTGCGTCTCTGGGAAAGCACAGATCCCCACTGCTGTTGTGCCTGTAGGTAGGGCGCCAAGGCACCGTGAAGAGCAGCAACAGCTTTCAGGGCTGGGCCCTTCCTTGTGGGAGAAGGAGCCGGACGTTTGCCTTTTCGGCAAGAGGCTCTGCCGCGGGCCGAGCGCCATGAGATGTTGCGTCTCTGGGAAAGCACAGATCCCCACTGCTGTAGTGCCTGTAGATAGGGTGCCAAGGCACCGTGAAGAGCAGCAAGAGCTTTCAGGGCTGGACCCTTCCTTGTGGGAGAAGGAGCCGGACGTTTGCCTTTTCGGCAAGAGGCTCTGCCGCGGCCGAGCGCCATGAGATGTTGCGTCTCTGGGAAAGCACAGATCCCCACTGCTGTTGTGCCTGTAGATAGGGTGCCACGGCACCGTGAAGAGCAGCAAGAGCTTTCAGGGCTGGGCCCTTCCTTGTGGGAGAAGGAGCCGGACGTTTGCCTTTTCGGCAAGAGGCTCTGCCGCGGCCGAGCGCCATGAGATGTTGCGTCTCTGGGAAAGCACAGATCCCCACTGCTGTTGTGCCTGTAGATAGGGCGCCAAGGCACCGTGAAGAGCAGCAAGAGCTTTCAGGGCTGGGCCCTTCCTTGTGGGAGAAGGAGCCGGACGTTTGCCTTTTCGGCAAGAGGCTCTGCCGCGGCCGAGCGCCATGAGATGTTGCGTCTCTGGGAAAGCACAGATCCCCACTGCTGTTGTGCCTGTAGATAGGGCGCCAAGGCACCGTGAAGAGCAGCAAGAGCTTTCAGGGCTGGGCCCTTCCTTGTGGGAGAAGGAGCCGGACGTTTGCCTTTTCGGCAAGAGGCTCTGCCGCGGCCGAGCGCCATGAGATGTTGCGTCTCTGGGAAAGCACAGATCCCCACTGCTGTTGTGCCTGTAGATAGGGCGCCAAGGCACCGTGAAGAGCAGCAAGAGCTTTCAGGGCTGGGCCCTTCCTTGTGGGAGAAGGAGCCGGACGTTTGCCTTTTCGGCAAGAGGCTCTGACGCGGCCGAGCACCATGAGATGTTGCGTCTCTGGGAAAGCACAGATCCCCACTGCTGTTGTGCCTGTAGATAGGGCGCCAAGGGTAGGTGAAGAGCAGTAACAGCTTTCAGGGCTGGGCCCTTCCTTGTGGGAGAAGGAGCCGGACGTTTGCCTTTTCGGCAAGAGGCTCTGCCGCGGCCGAGCGCCATGAGATGTTGCGTCTCTGGGAAAGCACAGATCCCCAGTGCTCTTGTGCCTGTAGATAGGGCGCCAAGGCACTATGAAGAGCAGCAAGAGCTTTCAGGGCTGGGCCCTTCCTTGTGGGAGAAGGAGCCGGATGTTTGCCTTTTCGGCAAGAGGCTCTGCCGTGGCCGAGCGCCATGAGATGTTGCGTCTCTGGGAAAGCACAGATCCCCACTGCTGTTGTGCCTGTAGATAGGGCGCCAAGGCACCGTGAAGAGCAGCAAGAGCTTTCAGGGCTGGGCCCTTCCTTGTGGGAGAAGGAGCCGGATGATTGCCTTTTCGGCAAGAGGCTCTGCCGCGGCCGAGCGCCATGACATGTTGCGTCTCTGGGAAAGCACAGATGCCCAGTGCTGCTTTGCCTGTAGATAGGGCGCCAAGGGTAGGTGAAGAGCAGCAAGAGCTTTCAGGGCTGGGCCCTTCCTTGTGGGAGAAGGAGCCGCATGTTTGCCTTTTCGGCAAGAGGCTCTGCCACGGCCGAGCGCCATGAGATGTTGCGTCTCTGGGAAAGCACAGATCCCCACTGCTGCTTTGCCTGTAGATAGGGTGCCAAGGCACCATGAAGAGCAGCAAGAGCTTTCAGGGCTGGGCCCTTCCTTGTGGGAGAAGGAGCCGGACGTTTGCCTTTTCGGCAAGAGGCTCTGCCGCGGCCGAGCGCCATGAGATGTTGCGTCTCTGGGAAAGCACAGATCCCCACTTCTGTTGTGCCTGTAGATAGGGCGCCAAGGCACCATGAAGAGCAGCAACAGCTTTCAGGGCTGGGCCCTTCCTTGTGGGAGAAGGAGCCGGACGTTTGCCTTTTCGGCAAGAGGCTCTGCCACTGCCAAGCGCCATGAGATGTTGCGTCTCTGGGAAAGCACACATCCCCACTGCTGTTGTGCCTGTAGATAGGGCGCCATGGGTAGGTGAAGAGCAGCAAGAGCTTTCAGGGCTGGGCCCTTCCTTGTGGGAGAAGGAGCCGGACGTTTGCCTTTTCGGCAAGAGGCTCTGCCGCGGCCGAGCGCCATGAGATGTTGCGTCTCTGGGAAAGCACAGATCCCCACTGCTGTTGTGCCTATAGATAGGGTGCCAAGGCACCGTGAAGAGCAGCAAGAGCTTTCAGGGCTGGGCCCTTCCTTGTGGGAGAAAGAGCCGGTCGTTTGCCTTTTCGGCAAGAGGCTCTGCCGCGGCCGAGCGCCATGAGATGTTGCGTCTCTGGGAAAGCACAGATCCCCACTGCTGTTGTGCCTGTAGATAGGGCGCCAAGGCACCGTGAAGAGCAGCAAGAGCTTTCAGGGCTGGGCCCTTCCTTGTGGGAGAAGGAGCCGGACGTTTGCCTTTTCGGCAAGAGGCTCTGCCGCGGCCGAGCGCCATGAGATGTTGCGTCTCTGGGAAAGCACAGATCCCCACTGCTGTTGTGCCTGTAGATAGGGCGCCATGGGTAGGTGAAGAGCAGCAACAGCTTTCAGGGCTGGGCTCTTCCTTGTGGGAGAAGGAGCCGCACGTTTGCCTTTTCGGCAAGAGGCTCTGCCGCGGCCGAGCGCCATGAGATGTTGCGTCTCTGGGAAAGCACACATCCCCACTGCTGTTGTGCCTGTAGATAGGGCGCCAAGGCACCGTGAAAAGCAGCAAGAGCTTTCAGGGCTGGGCCCTTCCTTGTGGGAGAAGGAGCTGGACCTTTGCCTTTTCGGCAAGAGGCGCTGCCGCGGCCGAGCGCCATGAGAAGTTGCGTCTCTGGGAAAGCACAGATCCCCACTGCTGTTGTGCCTGTAGATAGGGTGCCAAGGCACCGTGAAGAGCAGCAAGAGCTTTCAGGGCTGGGCCCTTCCTTGTGGGAGAAGGAGCCGGACTTTTGCCTTGTCGGCAAGAGGCTCGGCCGCGGCCGAGCGCCATGAGATGTTGCGTCTCTGGGAAAGCACAGATCCCCACTGCTGTTGTGCCTGTAGGTAGGGCGCCAAGGCACCGTGAAGAGCAGCAACAGCTTTCAGGGCTGGGCCCTTCCTTGTGGGAGAAGGAGCCGGACGTTTGCCTTTTCGGCAAGAGGCTCTGCCGCGGCCGAGCGCCATGAGATGTTGCGTCTCTGGGAAAGCACAGATCCCCACTGCTGTAGTGCCTGTAGATAGGGTGCCAAGGCACCGTGAAGAGCAGCAAGAGCTTTCAGGGCTGGACCCTTCCTTGTGGGAGAAGGAGCCGGACGTTTGCCTTTTCGGCAAGAGGCTCTGCCGCGGCCGAGCGCCATGAGATGTTGCGTCTCTGGGAAAGCACAGATCCCCACTGCTGTTGTGCCTGTAGATAGGGTGCCACGGCACCGTGAAGAGCAGCAAGAGCTTTCAGGGCTGGGCCCTTCCTTGTGGGAGAAGGAGCCGGACGTTTGCCTTTTCGGCAAGAGGCTCTGCCGCGGCCGAGCGCCATGAGATGTTGCGTCTCTGGGAAAGCACAGATCCCCACTGCTGTTGTGCCTGTAGATAGGGCGCCAAGGCACCGTGAAGAGCAGCAAGAGCTTTCAGGGCTGGGCCCTTCCTTGTGGGAGAAGGAGCCGGACGTTTGCCTTTTCGGCAAGAGGCTCTGCCGCGGCCGAGCGCCATGAGATGTTGCGTCTCTGGGAAAGCACAGATCCCCACTGCTGTTGTGCCTGTAGATAGGGCGCCAAGGCACCGTGAAGAGCAGCAAGAGCTTTCAGGGCTGGGCCCTTCCTTGTGGGAGAAGGAGCCGGACGTTTGCCTTTTCGGCAAGAGGCTCTGCCGCGGCCGAGCGCCATGAGATGTTGCGTCTCTGGGAAAGCACAGATCCCCACTGCTGTTGTGCCTGTAGATAGGGTGCCAAGGCACCGTGAAGAGCAGCAAGAGCTTTCAGGGCTGGGCCCTTCCTTGTGGGAGAAGGAGCCGGACGTTTGCCTTTTCGGCAAGAGGCTCTGCCGCGGCCGAGCGCCATGAGATGTTGCGTCTCTGGGAAAGCACAGATCTCCACTGCTGCTTTGCCTGTAGATAGGGCGCCAAGGGTAGGTGAAGAGCAGCAAGAGCTTTCAGGGCTGGGCCCTTCCTTGTGGGAGAAGGAGCCGGACGTTTGCCTTTTCGGCAAGAGGCTCTGACGCGGCCGAGCACCATGAGATGTTGCGTCTCTGGGAAAGCACAGATCCCCACTGCTGTTGTGCCTGTAGATAGGGCGCCAAGGGTAGGTGAAGAGCAGTAAGAGCTTTCAGGGCTGGGCCCTTCCTTGTGGGAGAAGGAGCCGGACGTTTGCCTTTTCGGCAAGAGGCTCTGCCGCGGCCGAGCGCCATGAGATGTTGCGTCTCTGGGAAAGCACAGATCCCCAGTGCTCTTGTGCCTGTAGATAGGGCGCCAAGGCACTATGAAGAGCAGCAAGAGCTTTCAGGGCTGGGCCCTTCCTTGTGGGAGAAGGAGCCGGATGTTTGCCTTTTCGGCAAGAGGCTCTGCCGCGGCCGAGCGCCACGAGATGTTGCGTCTCTGGGAAAGCACAGATCCCCACTGCTGTTGTGCCTGTAGATAGGGCGCCAAGGCACCGTGAAGAGCAGCAAGAGCTTTCAGGGCTGGGCCCTTCCTTGTGGGAGAAGGAGCCGGATGTTTGCCTTTTCGGCAAGAGGCTCTGCCGCGGCCGAGCGCCATGACATGTTGCGTCTCTGGGAAAGCACAGATGCCCAGTGCTGCTTTGCCTGTAGATAGGGCGCCAAGGGTAGGTGAAGAGCAGCAAGAGCTTTCAGGGCTGGGCCCTTCCTTGTGGGAGAAGGAGCCGGACGTTTGCCTTTTCGGCAAGAGGCTCTGCCACGGCCGAGCGCCATGAGATGTTGCGTCTCTGGGAAAGCACAGATCCCCACTGCTGCTTTGCCTGTAGATAGGGTGCCAAGACACCATGAAGAGCAGCAAGAGCTTTCAGGGCTGGGCCCTTCCTTGTGGGAGAAGGAGCCGCACGTTTGCCTTTTCGGCAAGAGGCTCTGCCGCGGCCGAGCGCCATGAGATGTTGCGTCTCTGGGAAAGCACAGATCCCCAGTGCTCTTGTGCCTGTAGATAGGGCGCCAAGGCACTATGAAGAGCAGCAAGAGCTTTCAGGGCTGGGCCCTTCCTTGTGGGAGAAGGAGCCGGATGTTTGCCTTTTCGGCAAGAGGCTCTGCCGCGGCCGAGCGCCACGAGATGTTGCGTCTCTGGGAAAGCACAGATCCCCACTGCTGTTGTGCCTGTAGATAGGGCGCCAAGGCACCGTGAAGAGCAGCAAGAGCTTTCAGGGCTGGGCCCTTCCTTGTGGGAGAAGGAGCCGGATGTTTGCCTTTTCGGCAAGAGGCTCTGCCGCGGCCGAGCGCCATGACATGTTGCGTCTCTGGGAAAGCACAGATGCCCAGTGCTGCTTTGCCTGTAGATAGGGCGCCAAGGGTAGGTGAAGAGCAGCAAGAGCTTTCAGGGCTGGGCCCTTCCTTGTGGGAGAAGGAGCCGGACGTTTGCCTTTTCGGCAAGAGGCTCTGCCACGGCCGAGCGCCATGAGATGTTGCGTCTCTGGGAAAGCACAGATCCCCACTGCTGCTTTGCCTGTAGATAGGGTGCCAAGACACCATGAAGAGCAGCAAGAGCTTTCAGGGCTGGGCCCTTCCTTGTGGGAGAAGGAGCCGCACGTTTGCCTTTTCGGCAAGAGGCTCTGCCGCGGCCGAGCGCCATGAGATGTTGCGTCTCTGGGAAAGCACAGATCCCCACTTCTGTTGTGCCTGTAGATAGGGCGCCAAGGCACCATGAAGAGCAGCAACAGCTTTCAGGGCTGGGCCCTTCCTTGTGGGAGAAGGAGCCGGACGTTTGCCTTTTCGGCAAGAGGCTCTGCCGCGGCCGAGCGCCACGAGCTGTTGCGTCTCTGGGAAAGCACAGATCCCCACTGCTGTTGTGCCTGTAGATAGGGCGCCATGGGTAGGTGAAGAGCAGCAAGAGCTTTCAGGGCTGGGCCCTTCCTTGTGGGAGAAGGAGCCGGACGTTTGCCTTTTCGGCAAGAGGCGCTGCCGCGGCCGAGCGCCATGAGATGTTGCGTCTCTGGGAAAGCACAGATCCCCACTGCTGTAGTGCCTGTAGATAGGGTGCCAAGGCACCGTGAAGAGCAGCAAGAGCTTTCAGGGCTGGGCCCTTCCTTGTGGGAGAAGGAGCCGGACGTTTGCCTTTTCGGCAAGAGGCTCTGCCGCGGCCGAGCGCCATGAGATGTTGCGTCTCTGGGAAAGCACAGATCCCCACTGCTGTTGTGCCTGTAGATAGGGCGCCAAGGCACCGTGAAGACCAGCAAGAGCTTTCAGGGCTGGGCCCTTCCTTGTGGGAGAAAGAGCCGGTCGTTTGCCTTTTCGGCAAGAGGCTCTGCCGCGGCCGAGCGCCATGAGATGTTGCGTCTCTGGGAAAGCACAGATCCCCACTGCTGTTGTGCCTGTAGATAGAGTGCCACGGCACCGTGAAGAGCAGCAAGAGCTTTCAGGGCTGGGCCCTTCCTTGTGGGAGAAGGAGCCGGACGTTTGCCTTTTCGGCAAGAGGCTCTGCCGTGGCCGAGCGCCATGAGATGTTGCGTCTCTGGGAAAGCACAGATCCCCACTGCTGTTGTTCCTGTAGATAGGGCACCAAGGCACCGTGAAGAGCAGCAAGAGCTTTCAGGGCTGGGCCCTTCCTTGTGGGAGAAGGAGCCGGACGTTTGCCTTTTCGGCAAGAGGCTCTGCCGCGGCCGAGCGCCATGAGATGTTGCGTCTCTGGGAAAGCACAGATCCCCACTGCTGTTGTGCCTGTAGATAGGGCGCCAAGGCACCGTGAAGAGCAGCAAGAGCTTTCAGGGCTGGGCCCTTCCTTGTGGGAGAAGGAGCCGGACGTTTGCCTTTTCGGCAAGAGGCTCTGCCGCGGCCGAGCGCCATGAGATGTTGCGTCTCTGGGAAAGCACAGATCCCCACTGCTGTTGTGCCTGTAGATAGGGCGCCAAGGGTAGGTGAAGAGCAGCAAGAGCTTTCAGGGCTGGGCCCTTCCTTGTGGGAGAAGGAGCCGGACGTTTGCCTTTTCGGCAAGAGGCTCTGCCGCGGCCGAGCGCCATGAGATGTTGCGTCTCTGGGAAAGCACAGATCTCCACTGCTGCTTTGCCTGTAGATAGGGCGCCAAGGGTAGGTGAACAGCAGCAAGAGCTTTCAGGGCTGGGCCCTTCCTTGTGGGAGAAGGAGCCGGACGTTTGCCTTTTCGGCAAGAGGCTCTGCCGCGGCCGAGCGCCATGAGATGTTGCGTCTCTGGGAAAGCACAGATCCCCACTGCTGCTTTGCCTGTAGATAGGGTGCCAAGGCACCATGAAGAGCAGCAAGAGCTTTCAGGGCTGGGCCCTTCCTTGTGGGAGAAGGAGCCGGACGTTTGCCTTTTCGGCAAGAGGCTCTGCCGCGGCCGAGCGCCATGAGATGTTGCGTCTCTGGGAAAGCACAGATCCCCACTTCTGTTGTGCCTGTAGATAGGGCGCTAACGCACCATGAAGAGCAGCAACTGCTTTCAGGGCTGGGCCCTTCCTTGTGGGAGAAGGAGCCGGACATTTGCCTTTTCGGCAAGAGGCTCTGCCGCGGCCGAGCGCCATGAGATGTTGCGTCTCTGGGAAAGCACACATCCCCACTGCTGTTGTGCCTGTAGATAGGGCGCCATGGGTAGGTGTAGAGCAGCAACAGCTTTCAGGGCTGGGCTCTTCCTTGTTGGAGAAGGAGCCGCACGTTTGCCTTTTCGGCAAGAGGCTCTGCCGCGGCCGAGCGCCATGAGATGTTGCGTCTCTGGGAAAGCACACATCCCCACTGCTGTTGTGCCTGTAGATAGGGCGCCAAGGCACCGTGAAGAGCAGCAAGAGCTTTCAGGGCTGGGCCCTTCCTTGTGGGAGAAGGAGCTGGACCTTTGCCTTTTCGGCAAGAGGCGCTGCCGCGGCCGAGCGCCATGAGAAGTTGCGTCTCTGGGAAAGCACAGATCCCCACTGCTGTTGTGCCTGTAGATAGGGTGCCAAGGCACCGTGAAGAGCAGCAAGAGCTTTCAGGGCTGGGCCCTTCCTTGTGGGAGAAGGAGCCGGACGTTTGCCTTGTCGGCAAGAGGCTCTGCCGCGGCCGAGCGCCATGAGATGTTGCGTCTCTGGGAAAGCACAGATCCCCACTGCTGTTGTGCCTGTAGATAGGGCGCCAAGGCACCGTGAAGAGCAGCAAGAGCTTTCAGGGCTGGGCCCTTCCTTGTGGGAGAAGGAGCCGGACGTTTGCCTTTTCGGCAAGAGGCTCTGCCGCGGCCGAGCGCCATGAGATGTTGCGTCTCTGGGAAAGCACACATCCCCACTGCTGTTGTGCCTGTAGATAGGGTGCCAAGGCACCGTGAAGAGCAGCAACAGTTTTCAGGGCTGGGCCCTTCCTTGTGGGAGAAGGAGCCGGACCTTTGCCTTTTCGGCAAGAGGCTCTGCCGCGGCCAAGCGCCATGAGATGTTGCGTCTCTGGGAAAGCACACATCCCCACTGCTGTTGTGCCTGTAGATAGGGCGCCAAGGCACCGTGAAGAGCAGCAAGAGCTTTCAGGGCTGGGCCCTTCCTTGTGGGAGAAGGAGCCGGACGTTTGCCTTTTCGGCAAGAGGCTCTGCCGCGGCCGAGCGCCATGAGATATTGCGTCTCTGGGAAAGCACACATCCCCACTGCTGTTGTGCCTGTAGATAGGGCGCCAAGGCACCGTGAAAAGCAGCAAGAGCTTTCAGGGCTGGGCCCTTCCTTGTGGGAGAAGGAGCTGGACCTTTGCCTTTTCGGCAAGAGGCGCTGCCACGGCCGAGCGCCATGAGAAGTTGCGTCTCTGGGAAAGCACAGATCCCCACTGCTGTTGTGCCTGTAGATAGGGTGCCAAGGCACCGTGAAGAGCAGCAACAGCTTTCAGGGCTGGGCCCTTCCTTGTGGGAGAAGGAGCCGGACGTTTGCCTTGTCGGCAAGAGGCTCTGCCGCGGCCGAGCGCCATGAGATGTTGCGTCTCTGGGAAAGCACAGATCCCCACTGCTGTTGTGCCTGTAGATAGGGCGCCAAGGCACCGTGAAGAGCAGCAAGAGCTTTCAGGGCTGGGCCCTTCCTTGTGGGAGAAGGAGCCGGACGTTTGCCTTTTCGGCAAGAGGCTCTGCCGCGGCCGAGCGCCATGAGATGTTGCGTCTCTGGGAAAGCACACATCCCCACTGCTGTTGTGCCTGTAGATAGGGTGCCAAGGCACCGTGAAGAGCAGCAACAGCTTTCAGGGCTGGGCCCTTCCTTGTGGGAGAAGGAGCCGGACATTTGCCTTTTCGGCAAGAGGCTCTGCCGCGGCCGAGCGCCACGAGATGTTGCGTCTCTGGGAAAGCACAGATCCCCACTGCTGTTGTGCCTGTAGATAGGGTGCCAAGGCACCGTGAAGAGCAGCAAGAGCTTTCAGGGCTGGGCCCTTCCTTGTGGGAGAAAGAGCCGGACGTTTGCCTTTTCGGCAAGAGGCTCTGCCGCGGCCGAGCGCCATGAGATGTTGCGTCTCTGGGAAAGCACAGATCCCCACTGCTGTTGTGCCTGTAGATAGGGCGCCAAGGCACCGTGAAGAGCAGCAAGAGCTTTCAGGGCTGGGCCCTTCCTTGTGGGAGAAGGAGCTGCACGTTTGCCTTTTCGGCAAGAGGCTCTGCCGCGGCCGAGCGCCATGAGATGTTGCGTCTCTGGGAAAGCACAGATCCCCACTGCTGTTGTGCCTGTAGATAGGGTGCCAAGGCACCGTGAAGAGCAGCAAGAGCTTTCAGGGCTGGGCCCTTCCTTGTGGGAGAAGGAGCCGGACGTTTGCCTTTTCGGCAAGAGGCTCTGCCGCGGCCGAGCGCCATGAGATGTTGCGTCTCTGGGAAAGCACAGATCTCCACTGCTGCTTTGCCTGTAGATAGGGCGCCAAGGGTAGGTGAAGAGCAGCAAGAGCTTTCAGGGCTGGGCCCTTCCTTGTGGGAGAAGGAGCCGGACGTTTGCCTTTTCGGCAAGAGGCTCTGCCGCGGCCGAGCGCCATGAGATGTTGCGTCTCTGGGAAAGCACAGATCCCCACTGCTGTTGTGCCTGTAGATAGGGCGCCAAGGCACCGTGAAGAGCAGCAAGAGCTTTCAGGGCTGGGCCCTTCCTTGTGGGAGAAGGAGCCGCACGTTTGCCTTTTCGGCAAGAGGCTCTGCCGCGGCCGAGCGCCATGAGATGTTGCGTCTCTGGGAAAGCACAGATCTCCACTGCTGCTTTGCCTGTAGATAGGGCGCCAAGGGTAGGTGAAGAGCAGCAAGAGCTTTCAGGGCTGGGCCCTTCCTTGTGGGAGAAGGAGCCGGACGTTTGCCTTTTCGGCAAGAGGCTCTGCCGCGGCCGAGCGCCATGAGATGTTGCGTCTCTGGGAAAGCACAGATCCCCACTGCTCTTGTGCCTGTAGATAGGGCGCCAAGGCACCGTGAAGAGCAGCAAGAGCTTTCAGGGCTGGGCCCTTCCTTGTGGGAGAAGGAGCCGGACGTTTGCCTTTTCGGCAAGAGGCTCTGCCGCGGCCGAGCGCCATGAGATGTTGCGTCTCTGGGAAAGCACAGATCCCCACTGCTGCTTTGCCTGTAGATAGGGTGCCAAGGAACCATGAAGAGCAGCAAGACCTTTCAGGGCTGGGCCCTTCCTTGTGGGAGAAGGAGCCGGACGTTTGCCTTTTCGGCAAGAGGCTCTGCCGCGGCCGAGCGCCATGAGATGTTGCGTCTCTGGGAAAGCACAGATCCCCACTGCTGTAGTGCCTGTAGATAGGGCGCCAAGGCACCGTGAAGAGCAGCAAGAGCTTTCAGGGCTGGACCCTTCCTTGTGGGAGAAGGAGCCGGACGTTTGCCTTTTCGGCAAGAGGCTCTGCCGCGGCCGAGCGCCATGAGATGTTGCGTCTCTGGGAAAGCACAGATCCCCACTGCTGTTGTGCCTGTAGATAGGGCGCCAAGGGTAGGTGAAGAGCAGCAAGAGCTTTCAGGGCTGGGCCCTTCCTTGTGGGAGAAGGAGCCGGACGTTTGCCTTTTCGGCAAGAGGCTCTGCCGCGGCCGAGCGCCATGAGATGTTGCGTCTCTGGGAAAGCACAGATTCCCACTGCTGTTGTGCCTGTAGATAGGGCGCCAAGGCACCGTGAAGAGCAGCAAGAGCTTTCAGGGCTGGGCCCTTCCTTGTGGGAGAAGGAGCCGGACGTTTGCCTTTTCGGCAAGAGGCTCTGCCGCGGCCGAGCGCCATGAGATGTTGCGTCTCTGGGAAAGCACAGATCCCCACTGCTGTTGTGCCTGTAGATAGGGCGCCAAGGGTAGGTGAAGAGCAGCAACAGCTTTCAGGGCTGGGCCCTTCCTTGTGGGAGAAGGAGCCGGACGTTTGCCTTTTCGGCAAGAGGCTCTGCCGCGGCCGAGCGCCATGAGATGTTGCGTCTCTGGGAAAGCACAGATCCCCACTGCTGCTTTGACTGTAGATAGGGCGCCAAGTGTAGGTGAAGAGCAGCAAGAGCTTTCAGGGCTGGGCCCTTCCTTGTGGGAGAAGGAGCCGGACGTTTGCCTTTTCGGCAAGAGGCTCTGCCGCGGCCGAGCGCCATGAGATGTTGCGTCTCTGGGAAAGGACAGATCCCCACTGCTGCTTTGCCTGTAGATAGGGTGCCAAGGCACCATGAAGAGCAGCAAGAGCTTTCAGGGCTGGGCCCTTCCTTGTGGGAGAAGGAGCCGGACGTTTGCCTTTTCGGCAAGAGGCTCTGCCGCGGCCGAGCGCCATGAGATGTTGCGTCTCTGGGAAAGCACAGATCCCCACTGCTGTTGTGCCTGTAGATAGGGCGCCAACGCACCATGAAGAGCAGCAACTGCTTTCAGGGCTGGGCCCTTCCTTGTGGGAGAAGGAGCAGGACATTTGCCTTTTCGGCAAGAGGCTCTGCCGCGGCCGAGCGCCATGAGATGTTGCGTCTCTGGGAAAGCACAGATCCCCACTGCTGTTGTGCCTGTAGATAGGGCGCCATGGGTAGGTGAAGAGCAGCAACAGCTTTCAGGGCTGGGCCCTTCCTTGTGGGAGAAGGAGCCGCACGTTTGCCTTTTCGGCAAGAGGCTCTGCCGCGGCCGAGCGCCATGAGATGTTGCGTCTCTGGGAAAGCACAGATGCCCACTGCTGCTTTGCCTGTAGATAGGGCGCCAAGGCACCGTGAAGAGCAGCAAGAGCTTTCAGGGCTGGGCCCTTCCTTGTGGGAGAAGGAGACGGACGTTTGCCTTTTCAGCAAGAGGCTCTGCCGCGGCCGAGCGCCATGAGATGTTGCGTCTCTGGGAAAGCACAGATCCCCACTGCTCTTGTGCCTGTAGATAGGGTGCCAAGGCACCATGAAGAGCAGCAAGAGCTTTCAGGGCTGGGCCCTTCCTTGTGGGAGAAGGAGCCGGACGTTTGCCTTTTCGGCAAGAGGCTCTGCCGCGGCCGAGCGCCATGAGATGTTGCGTCTCTGGGAAAGCACAGATCCCCACTGCTCTTGTGCCTGTAGATAGGGTGCCAAGGCACCGTGAAGAGCAGCAAGAGCTTTCAGGGCTGGGCCCTTCCTTGTGGGAGAAGGAGCCGGACGTTTGCCTTTTCGGCAAGAGGCTCTGCCGCGGCCGAGCGCCATGAGATGTTGCGTCTCTGGGAAAGCACAGATGCCCACTGCTGTTGTGCCTGTAGATAGGGCGCCAAGGCACCGTGAAGAGCAGCAAGAGCTTTCTGGGCTGGGCCCTTCCTTGTGGGAGAAGGAGCCGGACGTTTGCCTTTTCGGCAAGAGGCTCTGCCGCGGCCCGAGCGCCACGAGATGTTGCGTCTCTGGGAAAGCACAGATCCCCACTGCTGTTGTGCCTGTAGATAGGGCGCCAAGGCACCGTGAAGAGCAGCAAGAGCTTTCAGGGCTGGGCCCTTCCTTGTGGGAGAAGGAGCCGGACGTTTGCCTTTTCGGCAAGAGGCTCTGCCGCGGCCGAGCGCCATGAGATGTTGCGTCTCTGGGAAAGCACAGATCCCCACTGCTGTTGTGCCTGTAGATAGGGCGCCAAGGGTAGGTGAAGAGCAGCAAGAGCTTTCAGGGCTGGGCCCTTCCTTGTGGGAGAAGGAGCCGGACGTTTGCCTTTTCGGCAAGAGGCTCTGCCGCGGCCGAGCGCCATGAGATGTTGCGTCTCTGGGAAAGCACAGATCCCCACTTCTGTTGTGCCTGTAGATAGGGCGCCAACGCACCATGAAGAGCAGCAACTGCTTTCAGGGCTGGGCCCTTCCTTGTGGGAGAAGGAGCCGGACATTTGCCTTTTCGGCAAGAGGCTCTGCCGCGGCCGAGCGCCATGAGATGTTGCGTCTCTGGGAAAGCACAGATGCCCACTGCTGCTTTGCCTGTAGATAGGGCGCCAAGGCACCGTGAAGAGCAGCAACAGCTTTCAGGGCTGGGCCCTTCCTTGTGGGAGAAGGAGACGGACGTTTGCCTTTTCGGCAAGAGGCGCTGCCGCGGCCGAGCGCCATGAGATGTTGCGTCTCTGGGCAAGCACACATCCCCACTGCTGTTGTGCCTGTAGATAGGGCGCCAAGGCAGCATGAAGAGCAGCAACAGCTTTCAGGGCTGGGCCCTTCCTTGTGGGAGAAGGAGCCGGACGTTTGCCTTTTCGGCAAGAGGCTCTGCCGCGGCCGAGCGCCATGAGATGTTGCGTCTCTGGGAAAGCCCAGATCCCCACTGCTGTTGTGCCTGTAGATAGGGCGCCAAGGCACCGTGAAGAGCAGCAAGAGCTTTCAGGGCTGGGCCCTTCCTTGTGGGAGAAGGAGCCGGACGTTTGCCTTTTCGGCAAGAGGCTCTGCCGCGGCCGAGCGCCATGAGATGTTGCGTCTCTGGGAAAGCACAGATCTCCACTGCTGCTTTGCCTGTAGATAGGGCGCCAAGGCACCGTGAAGAGCAGCAAGAGCTTTCAGGGCTGGGCCCTTCCTTGTGGGAGAAGGAGCCGGACGTTTGCCTTTTCGGCAAGAGGCTCTGCCGCGGCCGAGCGCCATGAGATGTTGCGTCTCTGGGAAAGCACAGATCCCCACTTCTGTTGTGCCTGTAGATAGGGCGCCAAGGCACCATGAAGAGCAGCAACAGCTTTCAGGGCTGGGCCCTTCCTTGTGGGAGAAGGAGCCGGACGTTTGCCTTTTCGGCAAGAGGCTCTGCCGCGGCCGAGCGCCATGAGATGTTGCGTCTCTGGGAAAGCACAGATCCCCACTGCTGTTGTGCCTGTAGATAGGGCGCCAAGGCACCGTGAAGAGCAGCAAGAGCTTTCAGGGCTGGGCCCTTCCTTGTGGGAGAAGGAGCCAGACGTTTGCCTTTTCGGCAAGAGGCTCTGCCGCGGCCGAGCGCCATGAGATGTTGCGTCTCTGGGAAAGCACAGATCCCCACTTCTGTTGTGCCTGTAGATAGGGCGCCAAGGCACCATGAAGAGCAGCAACAGCTTTCAGGGCTGGGCCCTTCCTTGTGGGAGAAGGAGCCGGACGTTTGCCTTTTCGGCAAGAGGCTCTGCCGCGGCCGAGCGCCATGAGATGTTGCGTCTCTGGGAAAGCACAGATCCCCACTGCTGTTGTGCCTGTAGATAGGGCGCCAAGGGTAGATGAAGAGCAGCAAGAGCTTTCAGGGCTGGGCCCTTCCTTGTGGGAGAAGGAGCCGGACGTTTGCCTTTTCGGCAAGAGGCTCTGCCGCGGCCGAGCGCCATGAGATGTTGCGTCTCTGGGAAAGCACAGATCTCCACTGCTGCTTTGCCTGTAGATATGGCGCCAAGGGTAGGTGAAGAGCAGCAAGAGCTTTCAGGGCTGGGCCCTTCCTTGTGGGAGAAGGAGCCGGACGTTTGCCTTTTCGGCAAGAGGCTCTGCCGCGGCCGAGCGCCATGAGATGTTGCGTCTCTGGGAAAGCACAGATCCCCACTGCTGCTTTGCCTGTAGATAGGGGTGCCAAGGCACCATGAAGAGCAGCAAGAGCTTTCAGGGCTGGGCCCTTCCTTGTGGGAGAAGGAGCCGGACGTTTGCCTTTTCGGCAAGAGGCTCTGCCGCGGCCGAGCGCCATGAGATGTTGCGTCTCTGGGAAAGCACAGATCCCCACTGCTGTTGTGCCTGTAGATAGGGCGCCAACGCACCATGAAGAGCAGCAACTGCTTTCAGGGCTGGGCCCTTCCTTGTGGGAGAAGGAGCCGGACATTTGCCTTTTCGGCAAGAGGCTCTGCCGCGGCCGAGCGCCATGAGATGTTGCGTCTCTGGGAAAGCACAGATCCCCACTGCTGTTGTGCCTGTAGATAGGGCGCCATGGGTAGGTGAAGAGCAGCAACAGCTTTCAGGGCTGGGCCCTTCCTTGTGGGAGAAGGAGCCGCACGTTTGCCTTTTCGGCAAGAGGCTCTGCCGCGGCCGAGCGCCATGAGATGTTGCGTCTCTGGGAAAGCACAGATGCCCACTGCTGCTTTGCCTGTAGATAGGGCGCCAAGGCACCGTGAAGAGCAGCAACAGCTTTCAGGGCTGGGCCCTTCCTTGTGGGAGAAGGAGACGGACGTTTGCCTTTTCGGCAAGAGGCGCTGCCGCGGCCGAGCGCCATGAGATGTTGCGTCTCTGGGCAAGCACACATCCCCACTGCTGTTGTGCCTGTAGATAGGGCGCCAAGGCACCATGAAGAGCAGCAAGAGCTTTCAGGGCTGGGCCCTTCCTTGTGGGAGAAGGAGCCGGACGTTTGCCTTTTCGGCAAGAGGCTCTGCCGCGGCCGAGCGCCATGAGATGTTGCGTCTCTGGGAAAGCACAGATCCCCACTGCTGTTGTGCCTGTAGATAGGGCGCCAAGGCACCGTGAAGAGCAGCAAGAGCTTTCAGGGCTGGGCCCTTCCTTGTGGGAGAAAGAGCCGGTCGTTTGCCTTTTCGGCAAGAGGCTCTGCCGCGGCCGAGCGCCATGAGATGTTGCGTCTCTGGGAAAGCACAGATCCCCACTGCTGTTATGCCTGTAGATAGAGTGCCACGGCACCGTGAAGCGCAGCAAGAGCTTTCAGGGCTGGGCCCTTCCTTGTGGGAGAAGGAGCCGGACGTTTGCCTTTTCGGCAAGAGGCTCTGCCGTGGCCGAGCGCCATGAGATGTTGCGTCTCTGGGAAAGCACAGATCCCCACTGCTGTTGTGCCTGTAGATAGGGCGCCAAGGCACCGTGAAGAGCAGCAAGAGCTTTCAGGGCTGGGCCCTTCCTTGTGGGAGAAGGAGCCGGACGTTTGCCTTTTCGGCAAGAGGCTCTGCCGCGGCCGAGCGCCACGAGATGTTGCGTCTCTGGGAAAGCACAGATCCCCACTGCTGTTGTGCCTGTAGATAGGGCGCCATGGGTAGGTGAAGAGCAGCAACAGCTTTCAGGGCTGGGCCCTTCCTTGTGGGAGAAGGAGCCGGACGTTTGCCTTTTCGGCAAGAGGCTCTGCCGCGGCCGAGCGCCATGAGATGTTGCGTCTCTGGGAAAGCACAGATCCCCACTGCTGTTGTGCCTGTAGATAGGGCGCCAAGGCACCATGAAGAGCAGCAACAGCTTTCAGGGCTGGGCCCTTCCTTGTGGGAGAAGGAGCCGGACGTTTGCCTTTTCGGCAAGAGGCTCTGCCGCGGCCGAGCGCCATGAGATGTTGCGTCTCTGGGAAAGCACAGATCCCCACTGCTGTTGTGCCTGTAGATAGGGCGCCAAGGCACCGTGAAGAGCAGCAAGAGCTTTCAGGGCTGGGCCCTTCCTTGTGGGAGAAGGAGCCGGACGTTTGCCTTTTCGGCAAGAGGCTCTGCCGCGGCCGAGCACCATGAGATGTTGCGTCTCTGGGAAAGCACAGATCCCCACTGCTGTTGTGCCTGTAGATAGGGCGCCAAGGCACCGTGAAGAGCAGCAAGAGCTTTCAGGGCTGGGGCCCTTCCTTGTGGGAGAAGGAGCCGGACGTTTGCCTTTTCGGCAAGAGGCTCTGCCGCGGCCAAGCGCCATGAGATGTTGCGTCTCTGGGAAAGCACAGATCCCCACTGCTGTTGTGCCTGTAGATAGGGTACCACGGCACCGTGAAGAGCAGCAAGAGCTTTCAGGGCTGGGCCCTTCCTTGTGGGAGAAGGAGCCGGACGTTTGCCTTTTCAGCAAGAGGCTCTGCCGTGGCCGAGCGCCATGAGATGTTGCGTCTCTGGAAAGCACAGATCCCCACTGCTGTTGTGCCTGTAGATAGGGCGCCAAGGGTAGGTGAAGAGCAGCAAGAGCTTTCAGGGCTGGGCCCTTCCTTGTGGGAGAAGGAGCCGACGTTTGCCTTTTCGGCAAGAGGCTCTGCCGCGGCCGAGCGCCATGAGATGTTGCGTCTCTGGGAAGCACAGATCTCCACTGCTGCTTTGCCTGTAGATATGGCGCCAAGGGTAGGTGAAGAGCAGCAAGAGCTTTCAGGGCTGGGCCCTTCCTTGTGGGAGAAGGAGCCGGACGTTTGCCTTTTCGGCAAGAGGCTCTGCCCGCGGCCGAGCGCCATGAGATGTTGCGTCTCTGGGAAAGCACAGATCCCCACTGCTGTTGTGCCTGTAGATAGGGCGCCAAGGGTAGTTGAAGAGCAGCAACAGCTTTCAGGGCTGGGCCCTTCCTTGTGGGAGAAGGAGCCGGACGTTTGCCTTTTCGGCAAGAGGCTCTGCCGCGGCCGAGCGCCATGAGATGTTGCGTCTCTGGGAAAGCACAGATCTCCACTGCTGCTTTGCCTGTAGATAGGGCGCCAAGGGTAGGTGAAGAGCAGCAAGAGCTTTCAGGGCTGGGCCCTTCCTTGTGGGAGAAGGAGCCGGACGTTTGCCTTTTCGGCAAGAGGCTCTGCCGCGGCCGAGCGCCATGAGATGTTGCGTCTCTGGGAAAGGACAGATCCCCACTGCTGCTTTGCCTGTAGATAGGGTGCCAAGGCACCATGAAGAGCAGCAAGAGCTTTCAGGGCTGGGCCCTTCCTTGTGGGAGAAGGAGCCGGACGTTTGCCTTTTCGGCAAGAGGCTCTGCCGCGGCCGAGCGCCATGAGATGTTGCGTCTCTGGGAAAGCACAGATCCCCACTGCTGTTGTGCCTGTAGATAGGGCGACAACGCACCATGAAGAGCAGCAACTGCTTTCAGGGCTGGGCCCTTCCTTGTGGGAGAAGGAGCCGGACATTTGCCTTTTCGGCAAGAGGCTCTGCCGCGGCCGAGCGCCATGAGATGTTGCGTCTCTGGGGAAAGCACAGATCCCCACTGCTGTTGTGCCTGTAGATAGGGCGCCATGGGTAGGTGAAGAGCAGCAAGAGCTTTCAGGGCTGGGCCCTTCCTTGTGGGAGAAGGAGCCGGACGTTTGCCTTTTCGGCAAGAGGCTCTGCCGCGGCCGAGCGCCACGAGATGTTGCGTCTCTGGGAAAGCACAGATCCCCACTGCTGTTGTGCCTGTAGATAGGGCGCCAAGGCACCGTCAAGAGCAGCAAGAGCTTTCAGGGCTGGGCCCTTCCTTGTGGGAGAAGGAGCCGGACGTTTGCCTTTTCGGCAAGAGGCTCTGCCGCGGCCGAGCGCCATGAGATGTTGCGTCTCTGGGAAAGCACAGATCCCCACTGCTCTTGTGCCTGTAGATAGGGCGCCAAGGCACCGTGAAGAGCAGCAAGAGCTTTCAGGGCTGGGCCCTTCCTTGTGGGAGAAGGAGCCGGACGTTTGCCTTTTCGGCAAGAGGCTCTGCCGCGGCCGAGCGCCATGAGATGTTGCGTCTCTGGGAAAGCACAGATCCCCACTGCTGCTTTGCCTGTAGATAGGGTGCCAAGGAACCATGAAGAGCAGCAAGACCTTTCAGGGCTGGGCCCTTCCTTGTGGGAGAAGGAGCCGGACGTTTGCCTTTTCGGCAAGAGGCTCTGCCGCGGCCGAGTGCCATGAGATGTTGCGTCTCTGGGAAAGCACAGATCCCCACTGCTGTAGTGCCTGTAGATAGGGCGCCAAGGCACCGTGAAGAGCAGCAAGAGCTTTTCAGGGCTGGACCCTTCCTTGTGGGAGAAGGAGCCGCACGTTTGCCTTTTCGGCAAGAGGCTCTGCCGCGGCCGAGCGCCATGAGATGTTGCGTCTCTGGGAAAGCACAGATCCCCACTGCTGTTGTGCCTGTAGATAGGGCGCCAAGGCACCGTGAAGAGCAGCAAGAGCTTTCAGGGCTGGGCCCTTCCTTGTGGGAGAAGGAGCCGGACGTTTGCCTTTTCGGCAAGAGGCTCTGCCGCGGCCGAGCGCCATGAGATGTTGCGTCTCTGGGAAAGCACAGATCCCCACTGCTGTTGTGCCTGTAGATAGGGCGCCAAGGCACCGTGAAGAGCAGCAACAGCTTTCAGGGCTGGGCCCTTGCTTGTGGGAGAAGGAGCCGGACGTTTGCCTTTTCGGCAAGAGGCTCTGCCGCGGCCGAGCGCCATGAGATGTTGCGTCTCTGGGAAAGCACAGATCCCCACTGCTGTTGTGCCTGTAGATAGGGCGCCAAGGTAGGTGAAGAGCAGCAACAGCTTTCAGGGCTGGGCCCTTCCTTGTGGGAGAAGGAGCCGGACGTTTGCCTTTTCGGCAAGAGGCTCTGCCGCGGCCGAGCGCCATGAGATGTTGCGTCTCTGGGAAAGCACAGATTTCCACTGCTGCTTTGCCTGTAGATAGGGCGCCAAGGGTAGGTGAAGAGCAGCAAGAGCTTTCAGGGCTGGGCCCTTCCTTGTGGGAGAAGGAGCCGGACGTTTGCCTTTTCGGCAAGAGGCTCTGCCCGCGGCCGAGCGCCATGAGATGTTGCGTCTCTGGAAAGGACAGATCCCCACTGCTGCTTTGCCTGTAGATAGGGTGCCAAGGCACCATGAAGAGCAGCAAGAGCTTTCAGGGCTGGGCCCTTCCTTGTGGGAGAAGGAGCCGGACGTTTGCCTTTCGGCAAGAGGCTCTGCCGCGGCCGAGCGCCATGAGATGTTGCGTCTCTGGGAAAGCACAGATCCCCACTGCTGTTGTGCCTGTAGATAGGGCGCCAACGCACCATGAAGAGCAGCAACTGCTTTCAGGGCTGGGCCCTTCCTTGTGGGAGAAGGAGCCGGACATTTGCCTTTTCGGCAAGAGGCTCTGCCGCGGCCGAGCGCCATGAGATGTTGCGTCTCTGGGAAAGCACAGATCCCCACTGCTGTTGTGCCTGTAGATAGGGCGCCATGGGTAGGTGAAGAGCAGCAAGAGCTTTCAGGGCTGGGCCCTTCCTTGTGGGAGAAGGAGCCGCACGTTTGCCTTTTCGGCAAGAGGCTCTGCCGCGGCCGAGCGCCATGAGATGTTGCGTCTCTGGGAAAGCACAGATGCCACTGCTGTTGTGCCTGTAGATAGGGCGCCAAGGCACCGTGAAGAGCAGCAACAGCTTTCAGGGCTGGGCCCTTCCTTGTGGGAGAAGGAGCCGCACGTTTGCCTTTTCGGCAAGAGGCTCTGCCGCGGCCGAGCGCCACGAGATGTTGCGTCTCTGGGAAAGCCCAGATGCCCACTGCTGCTGTGCCTGTAGATAGGGCGCCAAGGCACCGTGAAGAGCAGCAAGAGCTTTCAGGGCTGGGCCCTTCCTTGTGGGAGAAGGAGCCGGACGTTTGCCTTTTCGGCAAGAGGCTCTGCCGCGGCCGAGCGCCACGAGATGTTGCGTCTCTGGGAAAGCACAGATCCCCACTGCTGTTGTGCCTGTAGATAGGGCGCCAAGGCACCGTGAAGAGCAGCAAGAGCTTTCAGGGCTGGGCCCTTCCTTGTGGGAGAAGGAGCCGCACGTTTGCCTTTTCGGCAAGAGGCTCTGCCGTGGCCGAGCGCCACGAGATGTTGCGTCTCTGGGAAAGCACAGATGCCCACTGCTGTTGTGCCTGTAGATAGGGCGCCAAGGCACCGTGAAGAGCAGCAAGAGCTTTCAGGGCTGGGCCCTTCCTTGTGGGAGAAGGAGCCGGACGTTTGCCTTTTCGGCAAGAGGCTCTGCCGCGGCCGAGCGCCACGAGATGTTGCGTCTCTGGGAAAGCACAGATCCCCACTGTTGTTGTGCCTGTCGATCGGGCGCCAAGGCACCGTGAAGAGCAGCAAGAGCTTTCAGGGCTGGGCCCTTCCTTGTGGGAGAAGGAGCCGGACGTTTGCCTTTTCGGCAAGAGGCTCTGCCGCTGCCGAGCGCTATGAGATGTTGCGTCTCTGGGAAAGCACAGATGCCCACTGCTGTTGTGCCTGTAGATAGGGCGCCAAGGCACCGTGAAGAGCAGCAAGAGCTTTCAGGGCTGGGCCCTTCCTTGTGGGAGAAGGAGCCCGACGTTTGCCTTTTCGGCAAGAGGCTCTGCCGCGGCCGAGCGCCACGAGATGTTGCGTCTCTGGGAAAGCACAGATCCCCACTGCTGTTGTGCCTGTAGATAGGGCGCCAAGGCACCGTGAAGAGCAGCAAGAGCTTTCAGGGCTGGGCCCTTCCTTGTGGGAGAAGGAGCCGGACGTTTGCCTTTTCGGCAAGAGGCTCTGCCGCGGCCGAGCGCCACGAGATGTTGCGTCTCTGGGAAAGCACAGATCCCCACTGCTGTTGTGCCTGTAGATAGGGCGCCAAGGCACCGTGAAGAGCAGCAAGAGCTTTCAGGGCTGGGCCCTTCCTTGTGGGAGAAGGAGCCCGAAGTTTGCCTTTTCGGCAAGAGGCTCTGCCGCGGCCGAGCGCCACGAGATGTTGCGTCTCTGGGAAAGCCCAGATACCCACTGCTGCTGTGCCTGTAGATAGGGCGCCAAGGCACCGTGAAGAGCAGCAAGAGCTTTCAGGGCTGGGCCCTTCCTTGTGGGAGAAGGAGCCGGACGTTTGCCTTTTCGGCAAGAGGCTCTGCCGCGGCCGAGCGCCACGAGATGTTGCGTCTCTGGGAAAGCACAGATCCCCACTGCTGTTGTGCCTGTACATAGGGCGCCAAGGCATCGTGAAGAGCAGCAAGAGCTTTCAGGGCTGGGCCCTTCCTTGTGGGAGAAGGAGCCGGACGTTTGCCTTTTCGGCAAGAGGCTCTGCCGCGGCCGAGCGCCATGAGATGTTGCGTCTCTGGGAAAGGACAGATCCCCACTGCTGCTTTGCCTGTAGATAGGGTGCCAAGGCACCATGAAGAGCAGCAAGAGCTTTCAGGGCTGGGCCCTTCCTTGTGGGAGAAGGAGCCGGACGTTTGCCTTTTCGGCAAGAGGCTCTGCCGCGGCCGAGCGCCATGAGATGTTGCGTCTCTGGGAAAGCACAGATCCCCACTGCTGTTGTGCCTGTAGATAGGGCGCCAACGCACCATGAAGAGCAGCAACTGCTTTCAGGGCTGGGCCCTTCCTTGTGGGAGAAGGAGCCGGACATTTGCCTTTTCGGCAAGAGGCTCTGCCGCGGCCGAGCGCCATGAGATGTTGCGTCTCTGGGAAAGCACAGATCCCCACTGCTGTTGTGCCTGTAGATAGGGCGCCATGGGTAGGTGAAGAGCAGCAAGAGCTTTCAGGGCTGGGCCCTTCCTTGTGGGAGAAGGAGCCGCACGTTTGCCTTTTCGGCAAGAGGCTCTGCCGCGGCCGAGCGCCATGAGATGTTGCGTCTCTGGGAAAGCACAGATGCCCACTGCTGTTGTGCCTGTAGATAGGGCGCCAAGGCACCGTGAAGAGCAGCAACAGCTTTCAGGGCTGGGCCCTTCCTTGTGGGAGAAGGAGCCGCACGTTTGCCTTTTCGGCAAGAGGCTCTGCCGCGGCCGAGCGCCACGAGATGTTGCGTCTCTGGGAAAGCCCAGATGCCCACTGCTGCTGTGCCTGTAGATAGGGCGCCAAGGCACCGTGAAGAGCAGCAAGAGCTTTCAGGGCTGGGCCCTTCCTTGTGGGAGAAGGAGCCGGACGTTTGCCTTTTCGGCAAGAGGCTCTGCCGCGGCCGAGCGCCACGAGATGTTGCGTCTCTGGGAAAGCACAGATCCCCACTGCTGTTGTGCCTGTAGATAGGGCGCCAAGGCACCGTGAAGAGCAGCAAGAGCTTTCAGGGCTGGGCCCTTCCTTGTGGGAGAAGGAGCCGCACGTTTGCCTTTTCGGCAAGAGGCTCTGCCGTGGCCGAGCGCCACGAGATGTTGCGTCTCTGGGAAAGCACAGATGCCCACTGCTGTTGTGCCTGTAGATAGGGCGCCAAGGCACCGTGAAGAGCAGCAAGAGCTTTCAGGGCTGGGCCCTTCCTTGTGGGAGAAGGAGCCGGACGTTGCCTTTTCGGCAAGAGGCTCTGCCGCGGCCGAGCGCCACGAGATGTGCGTCTCTGGGAAAGCACAGATCCCCACTGTTGTTGTGCCTGTCGATCGGGCGCCAAGGCACCGTGAAGAGCAGCAAGAGCTTTCAGGGCTGGGCCCTTCCTTGTGGGAGAAGGAGCCGGACGTTTGCCTTTTCGGCAAGAGGCTCTGCCGCTGCCGAGCGCTATGAGATTGTTGCGTCTCTGGGAAAGCACAGATGCCCACTGCTGTTGTGCCTGTAGATAGGGCGCCAAGGCACCGTGAAGAGCAGCAAGAGCTTTCAGGGCTGGGCCCTTCCTTGTGGGAGAAGGAGCCCGACGTTTGCCTTTTCGGCAAGAGGCTCTGCCGCGGCCGAGCGCCACGAGATGTTGCGTCTCTGGGAAAGCACAGATCCCCACTGCTGTTGTGCCTGTAGATAGGGCGCCAAGGGCACCGTGAAGAGCAGCAAGAGCTTTCAGGGCTGGGCCCTTCCTTGTGGAGAAGGAGCCGGACGTTTGCCTTTTCGGCAAGAGGCTCTGCCGCGGCCCGAGCGCCACGAGATGTTGCGTCTCTGGGAAAGCACAGATCCCCCTGCTGTTGTGCCTGTAGATAGGGCCGCCAAGGCACCGTGAAGAGCAGCAAGAGCTTTCAGGGCTGGGCCCTTCCTTGTGGGAGAAGGAGCCCGAAGTTTGCCTTTTCGGCAAGAGGCTCTGCCGCGGCCGAGCGCCACGAGATGTTGCGTCTCTGGAAAGCCCAGATACCCACTGCTGCTGTGCCTGTAGATAGGGCGCCAAGGCACCGTGAAGAGCAGCAAGAGCTTTCAGGGCTGGGCCCTTCCTTGTGGGAGAGGAGCCGGACGTTTGCCTTTTCGGCAAGAGGCTCTGCCGCGGCCGAGCGCCACGAGATGTTGCGTCTCTGGGAAAGCACAGATCCCCACTGCTGTTGTGCCTGTACATAGGGCGCCAAGGCATCGTGAAGAGCAGCAAGAGCTTTCAGGGCTGGGCCCTTCCTTGTGGGAGAAGGAGCCGGACGTTTGCCTTTTCGGCAAGAGGCTCTGCCGCGGCCGAGCGCCACGAGATGTTGCGTCTCTGGGAAAGCCCAGATCCCCACTGCTGTTGTGCCTGTAGATAGGGCGCCAAGGCACCGTGAAGAGCAGCAAGAGCTTTCAGGGCTGGGCCCTTCCTTGTGGGAGAAGGAGCCGGACGTTTGCCTTTTCGGCAAGAGGCTCTGCCGCGGCCGAGCGCCACGAGATGTTGCATCTCTGGGAAAGCCCAGATTCCCACTGCTGTTGTGCCTGTAGATAGGGCGCCAAGGCACCGTGAAGAGCAGCAAGAGCTTTCAGGGCTGGGCCCTTCCTTGTGGGAGAAGGAGCCGCACGTTTGCCTTTTCGGCAAGAGGCTCTGCCGCGGCCGAGCGCCACGAGATGTTGCGTCTCTGGGAAAGCACAGATCCCCACTGCTGTTGTGCCTGTAGATAGGGCGCCAAGGCACCGTGAAGAGCAGCAAGAGCTTTCAGGGCTGGGCCCTTCCTTGTGGGAGAAGGTGCCGGACGTTTGCCTTTTCGGCAAGAGGCTCTGCCGCGGCCGAGCGCCACGAGATGTTGCGTCTCTGGGAAAGCACAGATCCCCACTGCTGTTGTGCCTGTAGATAGGGCGCCGAAACACCGCGAAGAGCAGCAAGAGCTTTCAGGGCTGGGCCCTTCCTTGTGGGAGAAGGAGCCGCACGTTTGCCTTTTCGGCAAGAGGCTCTGCCGCGGGCGAGCGCCACGAGATGTTGCG
The DNA here is from genome assembly GCF_026419915.1 of Harpia harpyja. Taxonomy (NCBI): domain Eukaryota; kingdom Metazoa; phylum Chordata; class Aves; order Accipitriformes; family Accipitridae; genus Harpia; species Harpia harpyja. Next base: position 204,673 of record NW_026293157.1, on the reverse strand, counting down.
TCTCTGGGAAAGCACAGATCCCCACTGTAGTTGTGCCTGTCGATCGGGTGCCAAGGCACCGTGAAGAGCAGCAAGAGCTTTCAGGTCTGGGCCCTTCCTTGTAGGAGAAGGAGCCGCACGTTTGCCTTTTCGGCAAGAGGCTCTGCCGCGGTCCGAGCGCCACGAGATGTTGCGTCTCTGGGAAAGCACAGATCCCCACTGCTGTTGTGCCTATAGATAGGGCGCCGAAACACCGTGAAGAGCAGCAACAGCTTTCAGGGCTGGGCCCTTCCTTGTGGGAGAAGGAGCCCGACGTTTGCCTTTTCGGCAAGAGGCTCTGCCGCGGCCGAGCGCCACGAGATGTTGCGTCTCTGGGAAAGCACAGATCCCCACTGCTGTTGTGCCTGTAGATAGGGCGCCAAGGCACCGTGAAGAGCAGCAAGAGCTTTCAGGGCTGGGCCCTTCCTTGTGGGAGAAGGAGCCGGACGTTTGCCTTTTCGGCAAGAGGCTCTGCCGCGGCCGAGCGCCACGAGATGTTGCGTCTCTGGGAAAGCACAGATCCCCACTGCTGTTGTGCCTGTAGATAGGGCGCCAAGGCACCGTGAAGAGCAGCAAGAGCTTTCAGGGCTGGGCCCTTCCTTGTGGGAGAAGGAGCCGCACGTTTGCCTTTTCGGCAAGAGGCTCTGCCGCGGCCGAGCGCCACGAGATGTTGCGTCTCTGGGAAAGCCCAGATACCCACTGCTGCTGTGCCTGTAGATAGGGCGCCAAGGCACCGTGAAGAGCAGCAAGAGCTTTCAGGGCTGGGCCCTCCTTGTGGGAGAAGGAGCCGGACGTTTGCCTTTTCGGAAAGAGGCTCTGCAGCGGCCGAGCGCCACGAGATGTTGCGTCTCTGGGAAAGCACAGATCCCCACTGCTGTTGTGCCTGTACATAGGGCGCCAAGGCATCGTGAAGAGCAGCAAGAGCTTTCAGGGCTGGGCCCTTCCTTGTGGGAGAAGGAGCCGGACGTTTGCCTTTTCGGCAAGAGGCTCTGCCGCGGCCGAGCGCCACGAGATGTTGCGTCTCTGGGAAAGCCCAGATCCCCACTGCTGTTGTGCCTGTAGATAGGGCGCCAAGGCACCGTGAAGAGCAGCAAGAGCTTTCAGGGCTGGGCCCTTCCTTGTGGGAGAAGGAGCCGGACGTTTGCCTTTTCGGCAAGAGGCTCTGCCGCGGCCGAGCGCCACGAGATGTTGCATCTCTGGGAAAGCCCAGATTCCCACTGCTGTTGTGCCTGTAGATAGGGCGCCAAGGCACCGTGAAGAGCAGCAAGAGCTTTCAGGGCTGGGCCCTTCCTTGTGGGAGAAGGAGCCGCACGTTTGCCTTTTCGGCAAGAGGCTCTGCCGCGGCCGAGCGCCACGAGATGTTGCGTCTCTGGGAAAGCACAGATCCCCACTGCTGTTGTGCCTGTAGATAGGGCGCCAAGGCACCGTGAAGAGCAGCAAGAGCTTTCAGGGCTGGGCCCTTCCTTGTGGGAGAAGGTGCCGGACGTTTGCCTTTTCGGCAAGAGGCTCTGCCGCGGCCGAGCGCCACGAGATGTTGCGTCTCTGGGAAAGCACAGATCCCCACTGCTGTTGTGCCTGTAGATAGGGCGCCGAAACACCGTGAAGAGCAGCAAGAGCTTTCAGGTCTGGGCCCTTCCTTGTGGGAGAAGGAGCCGCACGTTTGCCTTTTCGGCAAGAGGCTCTGCCGCGGCCGAGCGCCACGAGATGTTGCGTCTCTGGGAAAGCACAGATCCCCACTGCTGTTGTGCCTATAGATAGGGCGCCAAGGCACCGTGAAGAGCAGCAACAGCTTTCAGGGCTGGGCCCTTCCTTGTGGGAGAAGGAGCCGGACGTTTGCCTTTTCGGCAAGAGGCTCTGCTGCGGCCGAGCGCCATGAGATGTTGCGTCTCTGGGAAAGCACAGAGTCCTAATGCTGTTGTGCCTGTAGATAGGGCGCCAAGGCACCGTGAAGAGCAGCAAGAGCTTTCAGGGCTGGGCCCTTCCTTGTGGGAGAAGGAGCCGGACGTTTGCCTTTTCGGCAAGAGGCTCTGCCGCGGCAGAGAGCCACGAGATGTTGCGTCTCTGGGAAAGCCCAGATCCCCACTGCTGTTGTGCATATAGATATGGCGCCAAGGCACCGTGAAGAGCAGCAAGAGCATTCAGGGCTGGGCCCTTCCTTGTGGGAGAAGGAGCCGGACGTTTGCCTTTTCGGCAAGAGGCACTGACGCGGCCGTGCGCCACGAGATGTTGCCTCTCTGGGAAAGCACAGATCCCCACTGCTGTTGTGCCTGTAGATAGGGCGCCAAGGCACCGTGAAGAGCAGCAAGAGCTTTCAGGGCTGGGCCCTTCCTTGTGGGAGAAGGAGCCGGACGTTTGCCTTTTCGGCAAGAGGCTCTGCCGCGGCCGAGCGCCACGAGATGTTGCGTCTCTGGGAAAGCACAGATCCCCACTGCTGTTGTGCCTGTAGATAGGGCGCCAAGGCACCGTGAAGAGCAGCAAGAGCTTTCAGGGCTGGGCCCTTCCTTGTGGGAGAAGGAGCCGGACGTTTGCCTTTTCGGCAAGAGGCTCTGCCGCGGCCGAGCGCCACGAGATGTTGCGTTTCTGGGAAAGCACAGATCCCCACTGCTGTTGTGCCTATAGACAGGGCGCCAAGGCACCGTGAAGAGCAGCAACAGCTTTCAGGGCTGGGCCCTTCCTTGTGGGAGAAGGAGCCGGACGTTTGCCTTTTCGGCAAGAGGCTCTGCCGCGGCCCGAGCGCCACGAGATGTTGCGTCTCTGGGAAAGCACAGATCCCCACTGCTCTTGTGCCTGTCGATCGGGCGCCAAGGCACCGTGAAGAGCAGCAACAGCTTTCAGGGCTGGGCCCTTCCTTGTGGGAGAAGGAGCCGGACGTTTGCCTTTTCGGCAAGAGGCTCTGCCGCGGCCGAGCGCCATGAGATGTTGCATCTCTGGGAAAGCCCAGATCCCCACTGCTGTGGTGCCTATAGATATGGCGCCAAGGCACCGTGAAGAGCAGCAACAGCTTTCAGGGCTGGGCCCTTCCTTGTGGGAGAAGGAGCCAGACGTTTGCCTTTTCGGCAAGAGGCTCTGCCGCGGCCGAGCGCCACGAGATGTTGCGTCTCTGGGAAAGCACAGATCCCCACTGCTGTTGTGCCTGTAGATAGGGCGCCAAGACACCGTGAAGAGCAGCAAGAGCTTTCAGGGCTGGGCCCTTCCTTGTGGGAGAAGGAGCCGCACGTTTGCCTTTTCGGCAAGAGGCTCTGCCGCGGCCGAGCGCCACGAGATGTTGCGTCTCTGGGAAAGCACAGATCCCCACTGCTGTTGTGCCTGTAGATAGGGCGCCGAAACACCGCGAAGAGCAGCAACAGCTTTCAGGGCTGGGCCCTTCCTTGTGGGAGAAGGAGCCTCACGTTTGCCTTTTCGGCAAGAGGCTCTGCCGCGGCCGAGCGCCACGAGATGTTGCGTCTCTGGGAAAGCACAGATCCCCACTGTTGTTGTGCCTGTCGATCGGAGTGCCAAGGCACCGTGAAGAGCAGCAAGAGCTTTCAGGTCTGGGCCCTTCCTTGTGGGAGAAGGAGCCGCACGTTTGCCTTTTCGGCAAGAGGCTCTGCCGCGGCCGAGCGCCACGAGATGTTGCGTCTCTGGGAAAGCACAGATCCCCACTGCTGTTGTGCCTATAGATAGGGCGCCAAGGCACCGTGAAGAGCAGCAACAGCTTTCAGGGCTGGGCCCTTCCTTGTGGGAGAAGGAGCCGGACGTTTGCCTTTTCGGCAAGAGGCTCTGCTGCGGCCGAGCGCCATGAGATGTTGCGTCTCTGGGAAAGCACAGAGTCCTAATGCTGTTGTGCCTGTAGATAGGGCGCCAAGGCACCGTGAAGAGCAGCAAGAGCTTTCAGGGCTGGGCCCTTCCTTGTGGGAGAAGGAGCCGGACGTTTGCCTTTTCGGCAAGAGGCTCTGCCGCGGCAGAGAGCCACGAGATGTTGCGTCTCTGGGAAAGCCCAGATCCCCACTGCTGTTGTGCATATAGATATGGCGCCAAGGCACCGTGAAGAGCAGCAAGAGCTTTCAGGGCTGGGCCCTTCCTTGTGGGAGAAGGAGCCGGACGTTTGCCTTTTCGGCAAGAGGCTCTGACGCGGCCCGTGCGCCACGAGATGTTGCCTCTCTGGGAAAGCACAGATCCCCACTGCTGTTGTGCCTGTAGATAGGGCGCCAAGGCACCGTGAAGAGCAGCAAGAGCTTTCAGGGCTGGGCCCTTCCTTGTGGGAGAAGGAGCCGGACGTTTGCCTTTTCGGCAAGAGGCTCTGCCGCGGCCGAGCGCCACGAGATGTTGCGTCTCTGGGAAAGCACAGATCCCCACTGCTGTCGTGCCTGTAGATATGGCGCCAAGGGCACCGTGAAGAGCAGCAAGAGCTTTCAGGGCTGGGCCCTTCCTTGTGGGAGAAGGAGCCGGACGTTTGCCTTTTCGGCAAGAGGCTCTGCCGCGGCCGAGCGCCACGAGATGTTGCGTTTCTGGGAAAGCACAGATCCCCACTGCTGTTGTGCCTATAGATAGGGCGCCAAGGCACCGTGAAGAGCAGCAACAGCTTTCAGGGCTGGGCCCTTCCTTGTGGGAGAAGGAGCCGGACGTTTGCCTTTTCGGCAAGAGGCTCTGCCGCGGCCGAGCGCCACGAGATGTTGCGTCTCTGGGAAAGCACAGATCCCCACTGCTCTTGTGCCTGTCGATCGGGCGCCAAGGCACCGTGAAGAGCAGCAACAGCTTTCAGGGCTGGGCCCTTCCTTGTGGGAGAAGGAGCCGGACGTTTGCCTTTTCGGCAAGAGGCTCTGCCGCGGCCGAGCGCCATGAGATGTTGCGTCTCTGGGAAAGCCCAGATGCCCACTGCTGCTGTGCCTGTAGATAGGGCGCCAAGGCACCGTGAAGAGCAGCAAGAGCTTTCAGGGCTGGGCCCTTCCTTGTGGGAGAAGGAGCCGCACGTTTGCCTTTTCGGCAAGAGGCTCTGCCGCGGCCGAGCGCCACGAGATGTTGCGTCTCTGGGAAAGCACAGAGTCCTAATGCTGTTGTGCCTGTAGATAGGGTGCCGAAACACCGCGAAGAGCAGCAACAGCTTTCAGGGCTGGGCCCTTCCTTGTGGGAGAAGGAGCCTCACGTTTGCCTTTTCGGCAAGAGGCTCTGCCGCGGCCGAGCGCCACGAGATGTTGCGTCTCTGGGAAAGCACAGATCCCCACTGTTGTTGTGCCTGTCGATCGGGTGCCAAGGCACCGTGAAGAGCAGCAAGAGCTTTCAGGTCTGGGCCCTTCCTTGTGGGAGAAGGAGCCGCACGTTTGCCTTTTCGGCAAGAGGCTCTGCCGCGGCCGAGCGCCACGAGATGTTGCGTCTCTGGGAAAGCACAGAGTCCTAATGCTGTTGTGCCTGTAGATAGGGCGCCAAGGCACCGTGAAGAGCAGCAAGAGCTTTCAGGGCTGGGCCCTTCCTTGTGGGAGAAGGAGCCGGACGTTTGCCTTTTCGGCAAGAGGCTCTGCCGCGGCAGAGAGCCACGAGATGTTGCGTCTCTGGGAAAGCCCAGATCCCCACTGCTGTTGTGCATATAGATATGGCGCCAAGGCACCGTGAAGAGCAGCAAGAGCATTCAGGGCTGGGCCCTTCCTTGTGGGAGAAGGAGCCGGACGTTTGCCTTTTCGGCAAGAGGCTCTGACGCGGCCGTGCGCCACGAGATGTTGCCTCTCTGGGAAAGCACAGATCCCCACTGCTGTTGTGCCTGTAGATAGGGCGCCAAGGTCACCGTGAAGAGCAGCAACAGCTTTCAGGGCTGGGCCCTTCCTTGTGGGAGAAGGAGCCGCACGTTTGCCTTTTCGGCAAGAGGCTCTGCCGCGGCCGAGCGCCACGAGATGTTGCGTCTCTGGGAAAGCCCAGATGCCCACTGCTGCTGTGCCTGTAGATAGGGCGCCAAGGCACCGTGAAGAGCAGCAAGAGCTTTCAGGGCTGGGCCCTTCCTTGTGGGAGAAGGAGCCGGACGTTTGCCTTTTCGGCAAGAGGCTCTGCCGCGGCCGAGCGCCACGAGATGTTGCGTCTCTGGGAAAGCACAGATCCCCACTGCTGTTGTGCCTGTAGATAGGGCGCCAAGGCACCGTGAAGAGCAGCAAGAGCTTTCAGGGCTGGGCCCTTCCTTGTGGGAGAAGGAGCCGGACGTTTGCCTTTTCGGCAAGAGGCTCTGCCGCGGCCGAGCGCCACGAGATGTTGCGTTTCTGGGAAAGCACAGATCCCCACTGCTGTTGTGCCTATAGATAGGGCGCCAAGGCACCGTGAAGAGCAGCAACAGCTTTCAGGGCTGGGCCCTTCCTTGTGGGAGAAGGAGCCGGACGTTTGCCTTTTCAGCAAGAGGCTCTGCTGCGGCCGAGCGCCACGAGATGTTGCGTCTCTGGGAAAGCACAGAGTCCTAATGCTGTTGTGCCTGTAGATAGGGCGACAAGGCACCGTGAAGAGCAGCAAGAGCTTTCAGGGCTGGGCCCTTCCTTGTGGGAGAAGGAGCCGGACGTTTGCCTTTTCGGCAAGAGGCTCTGCCGCGGCAGAGAGCCACGAGATGTTGCGTCTCTGGGAAAGCCCAGATCCCCACTGCTGTTGTGCATATAGATATGGCGCCAAGGCACCGTGAAGAGCAGCAAGAGCATTCAGGGCTGGGCCCTTCCTTGTGGGAGAAGGAGCCGGACGTTTGCCTTTTCGGCAAGAGGCACTGACGCGGCCGTGCGCCACGAGATGTTGCCTCTCTGGGAAAGCACAGATCCCCACTGCTGTTGTGCCTGTAGATAGGGCGCCAAGGCACCGTGAAGAGCAGCAAGAGCTTTCAGGGCTGGGCCCTTCCTTGTGGGAGAAGGAGCCGGACGTTTGCCTTTTCGGCAAGAGGCTCTGCCGCGGCCGAGCGCCACGAGATGTTGCGTCTCTGGGAAAGCACAGATCCCCACTGCTGTTGTGCCTGTAGATAGGGCGCCAAGGCACCGTGAAGAGCAGCAAGAGCTTTCAGGGCTGGGCCCTTCCTTGTGGGAGAAGGAGCCGGACGTTTGCCTTTTCGGCAAGAGGCTCTGCCGCGGCCGAGCGCCACGAGATGTTGCGTTTCTGGGAAAGCACAGATCCCCACTGCTGTTGTGCCTATAGACAGGGCGCCAAGGCACCGTGAAGAGCAGCAACAGCTTTCAGGGCTGGGCCCTTCCTTGTGGGAGAAGGAGCCGGACGTTTGCCTTTTCGGCAAGAGGCTCTGCCGCGGCCGAGCGCCACGAGATGTTGCGTCTCTGGGAAAGCACAGATCCCCACTGCTCTTGTGCCTGTCGATCGGGCGCCAAGGCACCGTGAAGAGCAGCAACAGCTTTCAGGGCTGGGCCCTTCCTTGTGGGAGAAGGAGCCGGACGTTTGCCTTTTCGGCAAGAGGCTCTGCCGCGGCCGAGCGCCATGAGATGTTGCATCTCTGGGAAAGCCCAGATCCCCACTGCTGTGGTGCCTATAGATATGGCGCCAAGGCACCGTGAAGAGCAGCAACAGCTTTCAGGGCTGGGCCCTTCCTTGTGGGAGAAGGAGCCAGACGTTTGCCTTTTCGGCAAGAGGCTCTGCCGCGGCCGAGCGCCACGAGATGTTGCGTCTCTGGGTAAGCACAGATCCCCACTGCTGTTGTGCCTGTAGATAGGGCGCCAAGACACCGTGAAGAGCAGCAAGAGCTTTCAGGGCTGGGCCCTTCCTTGTGGGAGAAGGAGCCGCACGTTTGCCTTTTCGGCAAGAGGCTCTGCCGCAGCAGAGAGCCACGAGATGTTGCGTCTCTGGGAAAGCACAGATCCCCACTGCTGTTGTGCCTGTAGATAGGGCGCCGAAACACCGCGAAGAGCAGCAACAGCTTTCAGGGCTGGGCCCTTCCTTGTGGGAGAAGGAGCCTCACGTTTGCCTTTTCGGCAAGAGGCTCTGCCGCGGCCGAGCGCCACGAGATGTTGCGTCTCTGGGAAAGCACAGATCCCCACTGTTGTTGTGCCTGTCGATCGGGTGCCAAGGCACCGTGAAGAGCAGCAAGAGCTTTCAGGTCTGGGCCCTTCCTTGTGGGAGAAGGAGCCGCACGTTTGCCTTTTCGGCAAGAGGCTCTGCCGCGGCCGAGCGCCACGAGATGTTGCGTCTCTGGGAAAGCACAGATCCCCACTGCTGTTGTGCCTATAGATAGGGCGCCAAGGCACCGTGAAGAGCAGCAACAGCTTTCAGGGCTGGGCCCTTCCTTGTGGGAGAAGGAGCCGGACGTTTGCCTTTTCGGCAAGAGGCTCTGCTGCGGCCGAGCGCCATGAGATGTTGCGTCTCTGGGAAAGCACAGAGTCCTAATGCTGTTGTGCCTGTAGATAGGGCGCCAAGGCACCGTGAAGAGCAGCAAGAGCTTTCAGGGCTGGGCCCTTCCTTGTGGGAGAAGGAGCCGGACGTTTGCCTTTTCGGCAAGAGGCTCTGCCGCGGCAGAGAGCCACGAGATGTTGCGTCTCTGGGAAAGCCCAGATCCCCACTGCTGTTGTGCATATAGATATGGCGCCAAGGCACCGTGAAGAGCAGCAAGAGCATTCAGGGCTGGGCCCTTCCTTGTGGGAGAAGGAGCCGGACGTTTGCCTTTTCGGCAAGAGGCTCTGACGCGGCCGTGCGCCACGAGATGTTGCCTCTCTGGGAAAGCACAGATCCCCACTGCTGTTGTGCCTGTAGATAGGGCGCCAAGGCACCGTGAAGAGCAGCAAGAGCTTTCAGGGCTGGGCCCTTCCTTGTGGGAGAAGGAGCCGGACGTTTGCCTTTTCGGCAAGAGGCTCTGCCGCGGCCGAGCGCCACGAGATGTTGCGTCTCTGGGAAAGCACAGATCCCCACTGCTGTTGTGCCTGTAGATAGGGCGCCAAGGCACCGTGAAGAGCAGCAAGAGCTTTCAGGGCTGGGCCCTTCCTTGTGGGAGAAGGAGCCGCACGTTTGCCTTTTCGGCAAGAGGCTCTGCCGCGGCCGAGCGCCACGAGATGTTGCGTTTCTGGGAAAGCACAGATCCCCACTGCTGTTGTGCCTATAGATAGGGCACCAAGGCACCGTGAAGAGCAGCAACAGCTTTCAGGGCTGGGCCCTTCCTTGTGGGAGAAGGAGCCGGACGTTTGCCTTTTCGGCAAGAGGCTCTGCCGCGGCCGAGCGCCACGAGATGTTGCGTCTCTGGGAAAGCACAGATCCCCACTGCTCTTGTGCCTGTCGATCGGGCGCCAAGGCACCGTGAAGAGCAGCAACAGCTTTCAGGGCTGGGCCCTTCCTTGTGGGAGAAGGAGCCGGACGTTTGCCTTTTCGGCAAGAGGCTCTGCCGCGGCCGAGCGCCATGAGATGTTGCATCTCTGGGAAAGCCCAGATCCCCACTGCTGTGGTGCCTATAGATATGGCGCCAAGGCACCGTGAAGAGCAGCAAGAGCTTTCAGGGCTGGGCCCTTCCTTGTGGGAGAAGGAGCCAGACGTTTGCCTTTTCGGCAAGAGGCTCTGCCGCGGCCGAGCGCCACGAGATGTTGCGTCTCTGGGAAAGCACAGATCCCCACTGCTGTTGTGCCTGTCGATAGGGCGCCAAGACACCGTGAAGAGCAGCAAGAGCTTTCAGGGCTGGGCCCTTCCTTGTGGGAGAAGGAGCCGCACGTTTGCCTTTTCGGCAAGAGGCTCTGCCGCGGCCGAGCGCCACGAGATGTTGCGTCTCTGGGAAAGCACAGAGTCCTAATGCTGTTGTGCCTGTAGATAGGGCGCCGAAACACCGCGAAGAGCAGCAACAGCTTTCAGGGCTGGGCCCTTCCTTGTGGGAGAAGGAGCCTCACGTTTGCCTTTTCGGCAAGAGGCTCTGCCGCGGCCGAGCGCCACGAGATGTTGCGTCTCTGGGAAAGCACAGATCCCCACTGTTGTTGTGCCTGTCGATCGGGTGCCAAGGCACCGTGAAGAGCAGCAAGAGCTTTCAGGTCTGGGCCCTTCCTTGTGGGAGAAGGAGCCGCACGTTTGCCTTTTCGGCAAGAGGCTCTGCCGCGGCCGAGCGCCACGAGATGTTGCGTCTCTGGGAAAGCACAGAGTCCTAATGCTGTTGTGCCTGTAGATAGGGCGCCAAGGCACCGTGAAGAGCAGCAAGAGCTTTCAGGGCTGGGCCCTTCCTTGTGGGAGAAGGAGCCGGACGTTTGCCTTTTCGGCAAGAGGCTCTGCCGCGGCAGAGAGCCACGAGATGTTGCGTCTCTGGGAAAGCCCAGATCCCCACTGCTGTTGTGCATATAGATATGGCGCCAAGGCACCGTGAAGAGCAGCAAGAGCATTCAGGGCTGGGCCCTTCCTTGTGGGAGAAGGAGCCGGACGTTTGCCTTTTCGGCAAGAGGCTCTGACGCGGCCGTGCGCCACGAGATGTTGCCTCTCTGGGAAAGCACAGATCCCCACTGCTGTTGTGCCTGTAGATAGGGCGCCAAGGTCACCGTGAAGAGCAGCAACAGCTTTCAGGGCTGGGCCCTTCCTTGTGGGAGAAGGAGCCGCACGTTTGCCTTTTCGGCAAGAGGCTCTGCCGCGGCCGAGCGCCACGAGATGTTGCGTCTCTGGGAAAGCCCAGATGCCCACTGCTGCTGTGCCTGTAGATAGGGCGCCAAGGCACCGTGAAGAGCAGCAAGAGCTTTCAGGGCTGGGCCCTTCCTTGTGGGAGAAGGAGCCGGACGTTTGCCTTTTCGGCAAGAGGCTCTGCCGCGGCCGAGCGCCACGAGATGTTGCGTCTCTGGGAAAGCACAGATCCCCACTGCTGTTGTGCCTGTAGATAGGGCGCCAAGGCACCGTGAAGAGCAGCAAGAGCTTTCAGGGCTGGGCCCTTCCTTGTGGGAGAAGGAGCCGGACGTTTGCCTTTTCGGCAAGAGGCTCTGCCGCGGCCGAGCGCCACGAGATGTTGCGTTTCTGGGAAAGCACAGATCCCCACTGCTGTTGTGCCTATAGATAGGGCGCCAAGGCACCGTGAAGAGCAGCAAGAGCTTTCAGGGCTGGGCCCTTCCTTGTGGGAGAAGGAGCCGGACGTTTGCCTTTTCGGCAAGAGGCTCTGCCGCGGCAGAGAGCCACGAGATGTTGCGTCTCTGGGAAAGCCCAGATCCCCACTGCTGTTGTGCCTATAGATATGGCGCCAAGGCACCGTGAAGAGCAGCAAGAGCTTTCAGGGCTGGGCCCTTCCTTGTGGGAGAAGGAGCCGGACGTTTGCCTTTTCGGCAAGAGGCTCTGACGCGGCCGTGCCACACGAGATGTTGCCTCTCTGGGAAAGCACAGATCCCCACTGCTGTTGTGCCTGTAGATAGGGCGCCAAGGTCACCGTGAAGAGCAGCAACAGCTTTCAGGGCTGGGCCCTTCCTTGTGGGAGAAGGAGCCGCACGTTTGCCTTTTCGGCAAGAGGCTCTGCCGCGGCCGAGCGCCACGAGATGTTGCGTCTCTGGGAAAGCACAGATCCCCACTGCTCTTGTGCCTGTCGATCGGGCGCCAAGGCACCGTGAAGAGCAGCAACAGCTTTCAGGGCTGGGCCCTTCCTTGTGGGAGAAGGAGCCGGACGTTTGCCTTTTCGGCAAGAGGCTCTGCCGCGGCCGAGCGCCATGAGATGTTGCATCTCTGGGAAAGCACAGATCCCCACTGCTGTGGTGCCTATAGATATGGCGCCAAGGCACCGTGAAGAGCAGCAACAGCTTTCAGGGCTGGGCCCTTCCTTGTGGGAGAAGGAGCCAGACGTTTGCCTTTTCGGCAAGAGGCTCTGCCGCGGCCGAGCGCCACGAGATGTTGCGTCTCTGGGAAAGCACAGATCCCCACTGCTGTTGTGCCTGTAGATAGGGCGCCAAGACACCGTGAAGAGCAGCAAGAGCTTTCAGGGCTGGGCCCTTCCTTGTGGGAGAAGGAGCCGCACGTTTGCCTTTTCGGCAAGAGGCTCTGCCGCGGCCGAGCGCCATGAGATGTTGCGTCTCTGGGAAAGCCCAGATCCCCACTGCTGTGGTGCCTATAGATATGGCGCCAAGGCACCGTGAAGAGCAGCAACAGCTTTCAGGGCTGGGCCCTTCCTTGTGGGAGAAGGAGCCAGATGTTTGCCTTTTCGGCAAGAGGCTCTGCCGCGGCCGAGCGCCACGAGATGTTGCGTCTCTGGGAAAGCACAGATCCCCACTGCTGTTGTGCCTGTAGATAGGGCACCAAGGCACCGTGAAGAGCAGCAAGAGCTTTCAGGGCTGGGCCCTTCCTTGTGGGAGAAGGAGCCGGACGTTTGCCTTTTCGGCAAGAGGCTCTGCCGCGGCCGAGCGCCACGAGATGTTGCATCTCTGGGAAAGCCCAGATCCCCACTGCTGTTGTGCCTGTAGATAGGGCGCCAAGGCACCGTGAAGAGCAGCAAGAGCTTTCAGGGCTGGGCCCTTCCTTGTGGGAGAAGGAGCCCGACGTTTGCCTTTTCGGCAAGAGGCTCTGCCGCGGCCGAGCGCCACGAGATGTTGCGTCTCTGGGAAAGCCCAGATACCCACTGCTGCTGTGCCTGTAGATAGGGCGCCAAGGCACCGTGAAGAGCAGCAAGAGCTTTCAGGGCTGGGCCCTTCCTTGTGGGAGAAGGAGCCGGACGTTTGCCTTTTCGGCTAGAGGCTCTGCAGCGGCCGAGCGCCACGAGATGTTGCGTCTCTGGGAAAGCACAGATCCCCACTGCTGTTGTGCCTGTACATAGGGCGCCAAGGCATCGTGAAGAGCAGCAAGAGCTTTCAGGGCTGGGCCCTTCCTTGTGGGAGAAGGAGCCGGACGTTTGCCTTTTCGGCAAGAGGCTCTGCCGCGGCCGAGCGCCACGAGATGTTGCGTCTCTGGGAAAGCACAGATCCCCACTGCTGTTGTGCCTGTAGATAGGGCGCCAAGGCACCGTGAAGAGCAGCAAGAGCTTTCAGGGCTGGGCCCTTCCTTGTGGGAGAAGGAGCCGGACGTTTGCCTTTTCGGCAAGAGGCTCTGCCGCGGCCGAGCGCCACGAGATGTTGCATCTCTGGGAAAGCACAGATCCCCACTGCTGTTGTGCCTGTAGATAGGGCGCCGAAACACCGCGAAGAGCAGCAAGAGCTTTCAGGGCTGGGCCCTTCCTTGTGGGAGAAGGAGCCTCACGTTTGCCTTTTCGGCAAGAGGCTCTGCCGCGGCCGAGCGCCACGAGATGTTGCGTCTCTGGGAAAGCACAGATCCCCACTGTTGTTGTGCCTGTCGATCGGGTGCCAAGGCACCGTGAAGAGCAGCAAGAGCTTTCAGGTCTGGGCCCTTCCTTGTGGGAGAAGGAGCCGCACGTTTGCCTTTTCGGCAAGAGGCTCTGCCGCGGCCGAGCGCCACGAGATGTTGCGTCTCTGGGAAAGCACAGATCCCCACTGCTGTTGTGCCTATAGATAGGGCGCCAAGGCACCGTGAAGAGCAGCAAGAGCTTTCAGGGCTGGGCCCTTCCTTGTGGGAGAAGGAGCCGGACGTTTGCCTTTTCGGCAAGAGGCTCTGCTGCGGCCGAGCGCCACGAGATGTTGCGTCTCTGGGAAAGCCCAGATCCCCACTGCTGTTGTGCCTGTAGATAGGGCGCCAAGGCACCGTGAAGAGCAGCAAGAGCTTTCAGGGCTGGGCCCTTCCTTGTGGGAGAAGGAGCCGGACGTTTGACTTTTCGGCAAGAGGCTCTGCCGCGGCAGAGAGCCACGAGATGTTGCGTCTCTGGGAAAGCCCAGATCCCCACTGCTGTTGTGCATATAGATATGGCGCCAAGGCACCGTGAAGAGCAGCAAGAGCATTCAGGGCTGGGCCCTTCCTTGTGGGAGAAGGAGCCGGACGTTTGCCTTTTCGGCAAGAGGCTCTGACGCGGCCGTGCGCCACGAGATGTTGCCTCTCTGGGAAAGCACAGATCCCCACTGCTGTTGTGCCTGTAGATAGGGCGCCAAGGTCACCGTGAAGAGCAGCAACAGCTTTCAGGGCTGGGCCCTTCCTTGTGGGAGAAGGAGCCGCACGTTTGCCTTTTCGGCAAGAGGCTCTGCCGCGGCCGAGCGCCACGAGATGTTGCGTCTCTGGGAAAGCCCAGATGCCCACTGCTGCTGTGCCTGTAGATAGGGCGCCAAGGCACCGTGAAGAGCAGCAAGAGCTTTCAGGGCTGGGCCCTTCCTTGTGGGAGAAGGAGCCGGACGTTTGCCTTTTCGGCAAGAGGCTCTGCCGCGGCCGAGCGCCACGAGATGTTGCGTCTCTGGGAAAGCACAGATCCCCACTGCTGTTGTGCCTGTAGATAGGGCGCCAAGGCACCGTGAAGAGCAGCAAGAGCTTTCAGGGCTGGGCCCTTCCTTGTGGGAGAAGGAGCCGGACGTTTGCCTTTTCGGCAAGAGGCTCTGCCGTGGCCAAGCGCCACGAGATGTTGCGTCTCTGGGAAAGCACAGATGCCCACTGCTGTTGTGCCTGTAGGTAGGGCGCCAAGGCACCGTGAAGAGCAGCAACATCTTTCAGGGCTGGGCCCTTCCTTGTGGGAGAAGGAGCCGGACGTTTGCCTTTTCGGCAAGAGGCTCTGCCGCGGCCGAGCGCCACGAGATGTTGCGTCTCTGGGAAAGCACAGATCCCCACTGTTGTTGTGCCTGTCGATCGGGGCGCCAAGGCACCGTGAAGAGCAGCAAGAGCTTTCAGGGCTGGGCCCTTCCTTGTGGGAGAAGGAGCCGGACGTTTGCCTTTTCGGCAAGAGGCTCTGCCGCGGCCGAGCGCCACGAGATGTTGCGTTTCTGGGAAAGCACAGATCCCCACTGCTGTTGTGCCTATAGATAGGGCGCCAAGGCACCGTGAAGAGCAGCAACAGCTTTCAGGGCTGGGCCCTTCCTTGTGGGAGAAGGAGCCGGACGTTTGCCTTTTCGGCAAGAGGCTCTGCTGCGGCCGAGCGCCACGAGATGTTGCGTCTCTGGGAAAGCACAGAGTCCTAATGCTGTTGTGCCTGTAGATAGGGCGCCAAGGCACCGTGAAGAGCAGCAAGAGCTTTCAGGGCTGGGCCCTTCCTTGTGGGAGAAGGAGCCGGACGTTTGCCTTTTCGGCAAGAGGCTCTGCCGCGGCAGAGAGCCACGAGATGTTGCGTCTCTGGGAAAGCCCAGATCCCCACTGCTGTTGTGCCTATAGATATGGCGCCAAGGCACCGTGAAGAGCAGCAAGAGCTTTCAGGGCTGGGCCCTTCCTTGTGGGAGAAGGAGCCGGACGTTTGCCTTTTCGGCAAGAGGCTCTGACGCGGCCGTGCCACACGAGATGTTGCCTCTCTGGGAAAGCACAGATCCCCACTGCTGTTGTGCCTGTAGATAGGGCGCCAAGGTCACCGTGAAGAGCAGCAACAGCTTTCAGGGCTGGGCCCTTCCTTGTGGGAGAAGGAGCCGGACGTTTGCCTTTTCGGCAAGAGGCTCTGCCGCGGCCGAGCGCCACGAGATGTTGCGTCTCTGGGAAAGCCCAGATCCCCACTGCTGTTGTGCCTGTAGATAGGGCGCCAAGGCACCGTGAAGAGCAGCAACAGCTTTGAGGGCTGGTCCCTACTTGTGGGAGAAGGAGCCGCACGTTTGCCTTTTCGGCAAGAGGCTCTGCCGCGGCCGAGCGCCATGAGATGTTGCGTCTCTGGGAAAGCCCAGATCCCCACTGCTGTGGTGCCTATAGATATGGCGCCAAGGCACCGTGAAGAGCAGCAAGAGCTTTCAGGGCTGGGCCCTTCCTTGTGGGAGAAGGAGCCAGATGTTTGCCTTTTCGGCAAGAGGCTCTGCCGCGGCCGAGCGCCACGAGATGTTGCGTCTCTGGGAAAGCACAGATCCCCACTGCTGTTGTGCCTGTAGATAGGGCACCAAGGCACCGTGAAGAGCAGCAAGATCTTTCAGGGCTGGGCCCTTCCTTGTGGGAGAAGGAGCCGCACGTTTGCCTTTTCGGCAAGAGGCTCTGCCGCGGCCGAGCGCCACGAGATGTTGCATCTCTGGGAAAGCCCAGATCCCCACTGCTGTTGTGCCTGTAGATAGGGCGCCAAGGCACCGTGAAGAGCAGCAAGAGCTTTCAGGGCTGGTCCCTACTTGTGGGAGAAGGAGCCGCACGTTTGCCTTTTCGGCAAGAGGCTCTGCCGCGGCCGAGCGCCACGAGATGTTGCGTCTCTGGGAAAGCACAGATCCCCACTGCTGTTGTGCCTGTAGATAGGGCGCCAAGGCACCGTGAAGAGCAGCAAGAGCTTTCAGGGCTGGGCCCTTCCTTGTGGGAGAAGGAGCCCGACGTTTGCCTTTTCGGCAAGAGGCTCTGCCGCGGCCGAGCGCCACGAGATGTTGCGTCTCTGGGAAAGCCCAGATACCCACTGCTGCTGTGCCTGTAGATAGGGCGCCAAGGCACCGTGAAGAGCAGCAAGAGCTTTCAGGGCTGGGCCCTTCCTTGTGGGAGAAGGAGCCGGACGTTTGCCTTTTCGGCAAGAGGCTCTGCAGCGGCCGAGCGCCACGAGATGTTGCGTCTCTGGGAAAGCCCAGATGCCCACTGCTGTTGTGCCTGTACATAGGGCGCCAAGGCATCGTGAAGAGCAGCAAGAGCTTTCAGGGCTGGGCCCTTCCTTGTGGGAGAAGGAGCCGGACGTTTGCCTTTTCGGCAAGAGGCTCTGCCGCGGCCGAGCGCCACGAGATGTTGCGTCTCTGGGAAAGCCCAGATCCCCACTGCTGTTGTGCCTGTAGATAGGGCGCCAAGGCACCGTGAAGAGCAGCAAGAGCTTTCAGGGCTGGGCCCTTCCTTGTGGGAGAAGGAGCCGGACGTTTGCCTTTTCGGCAAGAGGCTCTGACGCGGCCGTGCGCCACGAGATGTTGCCTCTATGGGAAAGCACAGATCCCCACTGCTGTTGTGCCTGTAGATAGGGCGCCAAGGTCACCGTGAAGAGCAGCAACAGCTTTCAGGGCTGGGCCCTTCCTTGTGGGAGAAGGAGCCGCACGTTTGCCTTTTCGGCAAGAGGCTCTGCCGCGGCCGAGCGCCACGAGATGTTGCGTCTCTGGGAAAGCCCAGATGCCCACTGCTGCTGTGCCTGTAGATAGGGCGCCAAGGCACCGTGAAGAGCAGCAAGAGCTTTCAGGGCTGGGCCCTTCCTTGTGGGAGAAGGAGCCGGACGTTTGCCTTTTCGGCAAGAGGCTCTGCCGCGGCCGAGCGCCACGAGATGTTGCGTCTCTGGGAAAGCACAGATCCCCACTGCTGTTGTGCCTGTAGATAGGGCGCCAAGGCACCGTGAAGAGCAGCAAGAGCTTTCAGGGCTGGGCCCTTCCTTGTGGGAGAAGGAGCCGCACGTTTGCCTTTTCGGCAAGAGGCTCTGCCGTGGCCGAGCGCCACGAGATGTTGCATCTCTGGGAAAGCACAGATGCCCACTGCTGTTGTGCCTGTAGGTAGGGCGCCAAGGCACCGTGAAGAGCAGCAACAGCTTTCAGGGCTGGGCCCTTCCTTGTGGGAGAAGGAGCCGGACGTTTGCCTTTTCGGCAAGAGGCTCTGCCGCGGCCGAGCGCCACGAGATGTTGCGTCTCTGGGAAAGCACAGATCCCCACTGTTGTTGTGCCTGTCGATCGGGCGCCAAGGCACCGTGAAGAGCAGCAAGAGCTTTCAGGGCTGGGCCCTTCCTTGTGGGAGAAGGAGCCGGACGTTTGCCTTTTCGGCAAGAGGCTCTGCCGCGGCCGAGCGCCACGAGATGTTGCGTTTCTGGGAAAGCACAGATCCCCACTGCTGTTGTGCCTATAGATAGGGCGCCAAGGCACCGTGAAGAGCAGCAACAGCTTTCAGGGCTGGGCCCTTCCTTGTGGGAGAAGGAGCCGGACGTTTGCCTTTTCGGCAAGAGGCTCTGCCGCTGCCGAGCGCTATGAGATGTTGCGTCTCTGGGAAAGCACAGATGCCCACTGCTGTTGTGCCTGTAGATAGGGCGCCAAGGCACCGTGAAGAGCAGCAAGAGCTTTCAGGGCTGGGCCCTTCCTTGTGGGAGAAGGAGCCGGACGTTTGCCTTTTCGGCAAGAGGCTCTGCCGCGGCCGAGCGCCACGAGATGTTGCGTCTCTGGGAAAGCACAGATCCCCACTGCTGTTGTGCCTGTAGATAGGGCGCCAAGGCACCGTGAAGAGCAGCAAGAGCTTTCAGGGCTGGGCCCTTCCTTGTGGGAGAAGGAGCCGGACGTTTGCCTTTTCGGCAAGAGGCTCTGCCGCGGCCGAGCGCCACGAGATGTTGCGTCTCTGGGAAAGCACAGATCCCCACTGCTGTTGTGCCTGTAGATAGGGCGCCAAGGCACCATGAAGAGCAGCATGAGCTTTCAGGGCTGGGCCCTTCCTTGTGGGAGAAGGAGCCGGACGTTTGCCTTTTCGGCAAGAGGCTCTGCCGCTGCCGAGCGCTATGAGATGTTGCGTCTCTGGGAAAGCACAGATGCCCACTGCTGTTGTGCCTGTAGATAGGGCGCCAAGGCACCGTGAAGAGCAGCAAGAGCTTTCAGGGCTGGGCCCTTCCTTGTGGGAGAAGGAGCCCGACGTTTGCCTTTTCGGCAAGAGGCTCTGCCGCGGCCGAGCGCCACGAGATGTTGCGTCTCTGGGAAAGCACAGATGCCCACTGCTGTTGTGCCTGTAGATAGGGCGCCAAGGCACCGTGAAGAGCAGCAACAGCTTTCAGGGCTGGGCCCTTCCTTGTGGGAGAAGGAGCCTCACGTTTGCCTTTTCGGCAAGAGGCTCTGCCGCGGCCGAGCGCCACGAGATGTTGCGTCTCTGGGAAAGCCCAGATACCCACTGCTGCTGTGCCTGTAGATAGGGCGCCGAAACACCGCGAAGAGCAGCAAGAGCTTTCAGGGCTGGGCCCTTCCTTGTGGGAGAAGGAGCCGCACGTTTGCCTTTTCGGCAAGAGGCTCTGCCGCGGCCGAGCGCCACGAGATGTTGCGTCTCTGGGAAAGCACAGATCCCCACTGTTGTTGTGCCTGTCGATCGGGTGCCAAGGCACCGTGAAGAGCAGCAAGAGCTTTCAGGTCTGGGCCCTTCCTTGTGGGAGAAGGAGCCGCACGTTTGCCTTTTCGGCAAGAGGCTCTGCCGCGGCCGAGCGCCACGAGATGTTGCGTCTCTGGGAAAGCACAGATCCCCACTGCTGTTGTGCCTATAGATAGGGCGCCAAGGCACCGTGAAGAGCAGCAACAGCTTTCAGGGCTGGGCCCTTCCTTGTGGGAGAAGGAGCCGGACGTTTGCCTTTTCGGCAAGAGGCTCTGCTGCGGCCGAGCGCCATGAGATGTTGCGTCTCTGGGAAAGCACAGAGTCCTAATGCTGTTGTGCCTGTAGATAGGGCGCCAAGGCACCGTGAAGAGCAGCAAGAGCTTTCAGGGCTGGGCCCTTCCTTGTGGGAGAAGGAGCCGGACGTTTGACTTTTCGGCAAGAGGCTCTGCCGCGGCAGAGAGCCACGAGATGTTGCGTCTCTGGGAAAGCCCAGATCCCCACTGCTGTTGTGCATATAGATATGGCGCCAAGGCACCGTGAAGAGCAGCAAGAGCATTCAGGGCTGGGCCCTTCCTTGTGGGAGAAGGAGCCGGACGTTTGCCTTTTCGGCAAGAGGCTCTGACGCGGCCGTGCGCCACGAGATGTTGCCTCTCTGGGAAAGCACAGATCCCCACTGCTGTTGTGCCTGTAGATAGGGCGCCAAGGTCACCGTGAAGAGCAGCAACAGCTTTCAGGGCTGGGCCCTTCCTTGTGGGAGAAGGAGCCGCACGTTTGCCTTTTCGGCAAGAGGCTCTGCCGCGGCCGAGCGCCACGAGATGTTGCGTCTCTGGGAAAGCACAGATCCCCACTGCTCTTGTGCCTGTCGATCGGGCGCCAAGGCACCGTGAAGAGCAGCAACAGCTTTCAGGGCTGGGCCCTTCCTTGTGGGAGAAGGAGCCGGACGTTTGCCTTTTCGGCAAGAGGCTCTGCCGCGGCCGAGCGCCATGAGATGTTGCGTCTCTGGGAAAGCCCAGATCCCCACTGCTGTGGTGCCTATAGATATGGCGCCAAGGCACCGTGAAGAGCAGCAACAGCTTTCAGGGCTGGGCCCTTCCTTGTGGGAGAAGGAGCCAGACGTTTGCCTTTTCGGCAAGAGGCTCTGCCGCGGCCGAGCGCCACGAGATGTTGCGTCTCTGGGAAAGCACAGATCCCCACTGCTGTTGTGCCTGTAGATAGGGCGCCAAGACACCGTGAAGAGCAGCAAGAGCTTTCAGGGCTGGGCCCTTCCTTGTGGGAGAAGGAGCCGGACGTTTGCCTTTTCGGCAAGAGGCTCTGCCGCGGCCGAGCGCCACGAGATGTTGCATCTCTGGGAAAGCCCAGATCCCCACTGCTGTGGTGCCTATAGATATGGCGCCAAGGCACCGTGAAGAGCAGCAACAGCTTTCAGGGCTGGGCCCTTCCTTGTGGGAGAAGGAGCCAGATGTTTGCCTTTTCGGCAAGAGGCTCTGCCGCGGCCGAGCGCCACGAGATGTTGCGTCTCTGGGAAAGCACAGATCCCCACTGCTGTTGTGCCTGTAGATAGGGCACCAAGGCACCGTGAAGAGCAGCAAGAGCTTTCAGGGCTGGGCCCTTCCTTGTGGGAGAAGGAGCCGGACGTTTGCCTTTTCGGCAAGAGGCTCTGCCGCGGCCGAGCGCCACGAGATGTTGCATCTCTGGGAAAGCCCAGATCCCCACTGCTGTTGTGCCTGTAGATAGGGCGCCAAGGCACCGTGAAGAGCAGCAAGAGCTTTCAGGGCTGGTCCCTACTTGTGGGAGAAGGAGCCGCACGTTTGCCTTTTCGGCAAGAGGCTCTGCTGCGGCCGAGCGCCATGAGATGTTGCGTCTCTGGGAAAGCACAGAGTCCTAATGCTGTTGTGCCTGTAGATAGGGCGCCAAGGCACCGTGAAGAGCAGCAAGAGCTTTCAGGGCTGGGTCCTTCCTTGTGGGAGAAGGAGCCGGACGTTTGACTTTTCGGCAAGAGGCTCTGCCGCGGCAGAGAGCCACGAGATGTTGCGTCTCTGGGAAAGCCCAGATCCCCACTGCTGTTGTGCATATAGATATGGCGCAAAGGCACCGTGAAGAGAAGCAAGAGCATTCAGGGCTGGGCCCTTCCTTGTGGGAGAAGGAGCCCGACGTTTGCCTTTTCGGCAAGAGGCTCTGACGCGGCCGTGCGCCACGAGATGTTGCCTTTATGGGAAAGCACAGATCCCCACTGCTGTTGTGCCTGTAGATAGGGCGCCAAGGTCACCGTGAAGAGCAGCAACAGCTTTCAGGGCTGGGCCCATCCTTGTGGGAGAAGGAGCCGCACGTTTGCCTTTTCGGCAAGAGGCTCTGCCGCGGCCGAGCGCCACGAGATGTTGCGTCTCTGGGAAAGCCCAGATGCCCACTGCTGCTGTGCCTGTAGATAGGGCGCCAAGGCACCGTGAAGAGCAGAAAGAGCTTTCAGGGCTGGGCCCTTCCTTGTGGGAGAAGGAGCCGGACGTTTGACTTTTCGGCAAGAGGCTCTGCCGCGGCCGAGCGCCATGAGATGTTGCGTCTCTGGGAAAGCACAGATCCCCACTGCTGTTGTGCCTGTAGATAGGGCGCCAAGGCACCGTGAAGAGCAGCAAGAGCTTTCAGGGCTGGGCCCTTCCTTGTGGGAGAAGGAGCCGCACGTTTGCCTTTTCGGCAAGAGGCTCTGCCGTGGCCGAGCGCCACGAGATGTTGCGTCTCTGGGAAAGCACAGATGCCCACTGCTGTTGTGCCTGTAGGTAGGGCGCCAAGGCACCGTGAAGAGCAGCAAGAGCTTTCAGGGCTGGGCCCTTCCTTGTGGGAGAAGGAGCCGGACGTTTGCCTTTTCGGCAAGAGGCTCTGCCGCGGCCGAGCGCCACGAGATGTTGCGTCTCTGGGAAAGCACAGATCCCCACTGTTGTTGTGCCTGTCGATCGGGCGCCAAGGCACCGTGAAGAGCAGCAAGAGCTTTCAGGGCTGGGCCCTTCCTTGTGGGAGAAGGAGCCGGACGTTTGCCTTTTCGGCAAGAGGCTCTGCCGCGGCCGAGCGCCACGAGATGTTGCGTTTCTGGGAAAGCCCAGATTCCCACTGCTGTTGTGCCTGTAGATAGGGCGCCAAGGCACCGTGAAGAGCAGCAAGAGCTTTCAGGGCTGGGCCCTTCCTTGTGGGAGAAGGAGCCGCACGTTTGCCTTTTCGGCAAGAGGCTCTGCCGCGGCCGAGCGCCACGAGATGTTGCGTTTCTGGGAAAGCCCAGATTCCCACTGCTGTTGTGCCTGTAGATAGGGCGCCAAGGCACCGTGAAGAGCAGCAAGAGCTTTCAGGGCTGGGCCCTTCCTTGTGGGAGAAGGAGCCGGACGTTTGACTTTTCGGCAAGAGGCTCTGCCGCGGCAGAGAGCCACGAGATGTTGCGTCTCTGGGAAAGCCCAGATCCCCACTGCTGTTGTGCATATAGATATGGCGCCAAGGCACCGTGAAGAGCAGCAAGAGCTTTCAGGGCTGGGCCCTTCCTTGTGGGAGAAGGTGCCGGACGTTTGCCTTTTCGGCAAGAGGCTCTGCCGCGGCCGAGCGCCACGAGATGTTGCGTCTCTGGGAAAGCACAGATCCCCACTGCTGTTGTGCCTGTAGATAGGGCGCCGAAACACCGCGAAGAGCAGCAAGAGCTTTCAGGGCTGGGCCCTTCCTTGTGGGAGAAGGAGCCGCACGTTTGCCTTTTCGGCAAGAGGCTCTGCCGCGGCCGAGCGCCACGAGATGTTGCGTCTCTGGGAAAGCACAGATCCCCACTGTTGTTGTGCCTGTCGATCGGGTGCCAAGGCACCGTGAAGAGCAGCAAGAGCTTTCAGGTCTGGGCCCTTCCTTGTGGGAGAAGGAGCCGCACGTTTGCCTTTTCGGCAAGAGGCTCTGCCGCGGCCGAGCGCCACGAGATGTTGCGTCTCTGGGAAAGCACAGATCCCCACTGCTGTTGTGCCTATAGATAGGGCGCCAAGGCACCGTGAAGAGCAGCAACAGCTTTCAGGGCTGGGCCCTTCCTTGTGGGAGAAGGAGCCGGACGTTTGCCTTTTCGGCAAGAGGCTCTGCTGCGGCCGAGCGCCATGAGATGTTGCGTCTCTGGGAAAGCACAGAGTCCTAATGCTGTTGTGCCTGTAGATAGGGCGCCAAGGCACCGTGAAGAGCAGCAAGAGCTTTCAGGGCTGGGCCCTTCCTTGTGGGAGAAGGAGCCGGACGTTTGACTTTTCGGCAAGAGGCTCTGCCGCGGCAGAGAGCCACGAGATGTTGCGTCTCTGGGAAAGCCCAGATCCCCACTGCTGTTGTGCATATAGATATGGCGCCAAGGCACCGTGAAGAGCAGCAAGAGCATTCAGGGCTGGGCCCTTCCTTGTGGGAGAAGGAGCCGGACGTTTGCCTTTTCGGCAAGAGGCTCTGACGCGGCCGTGCGCCACGAGATGTTGCCTCTCTGGGAAAGCACAGATCCCCACTGCTGTTGTGCCTGTAGATAGGGCGCCAAGGTCACCGTGAAGAGCAGCAACAGCTTTCAGGGCTGGGCCCTTCCTTGTGGGAGAAGGAGCCGCACGTTTGCCTTTTCGGCAAGAGGCTCTGCCGCGGCCGAGCGCCACGAGATGTTGCGTCTCTGGGAAAGCACAGATCCCCACTGCTCTTGTGCCTGTCGATCGGGCGCCAAGGCACCGTGAAGAGCAGCAAGAGCTTTCAGGGCTGGGCCCTTCCTTGTGGGAGAAGGAGCCGGACGTTTGCCTTTTCGGCAAGAGGCTCTGCCGCGGCCGAGCGCCATGAGATGTTGCGTCTCTGGGAAAGCCCAGATCCCCACTGCTGTGGTGCCTATAGATATGGCGCCAAGGCACCGTGAAGAGCAGCAACAGCTTTCAGGGCTGGGCCCTTCCTTGTGGGAGAAGGAGCCAGACGTTTGCCTTTTCGGCAAGAGGCTCTGCCGCGGCCGAGCGCCACGAGATGTTGCGTCTCTGGGAAAGCACAGATCCCCACTGCTGTTGTGCCTGTAGATAGGGCGCCAAGACACCGTGAAGAGCAGCAAGAGCTTTCAGGGCTGGGCCCTTCCTTGTGGGAGAAGGAGCCGGACGTTTGCCTTTTCGGCAAGAGGCTCTGCCGCGGCCGAGCGCCACGAGATGTTGCATCTCTGGGAAAGCCCAGATCCCCACTGCTGTTGTGCCTGTAGATAGGGCGCCAAGGCACCGTGAAGAGCAGCAAGAGCTTTCAGGGCTGGTCCCTACTTGTGGGAGAAGGAGCCGCACGTTTGCCTTTTCGGCAAGAGGCTCTGCCGCGGCCGAGCGCCATGAGATGTTGCGTCTCTGGGAAAGCCCAGATCCCCACTGCTCTGGTGCCTATAGATATGGCGCCAAGGCACCGTGAAGAGCAGCAACAGCTTTCAGGGCTGGGCCCTTCCTTGTGGGAGAAGGAGCCAGATGTTTGCCTTTTCGGCAAGAGGCTCTGCCGCGGCCGAGCGCCACGAGATGTTGCGTCTCTGGGAAAGCACAGATCCCCACTGCTGTTGTGCCTGTAGATAGGGCACCAAGGCACCGTGAAGAGCAGCAAGAGCTTTCAGGGCTGGGCCCTTCCTTGTGGGAGAAGGAGCCGGACGTTTGCCTTTTCGGCAAGAGGCTCTGCCGCGGCCGAGCGCCACGAGATGTTGCATCTCTGGGAAAGCCCAGATCCCCACTGCTGTTGTGCCTGTAGATAGGGCGCCAAGGCACCGTGAAGAGCAGCAAGAGCTTTCAGGGCTGGTCCCTACTTGTGGGAGAAGGAGCCGCACGTTTGCCTTTTCGGCAAGAGGCTCTGCCGCGGTCCGAGCGCCACGAGATGTTGCGTCTCTGGGAAAGCACAGATCCCCACTGCTGTTGTGCCTGTAGATAGGGTGCCAAGGCACCGTGAAGAGCAGCAAGAGCTTTCAGGGCTGGGCCCTTCCTTGTGGGAGAAGGAGCCCGACGTTTGCCTTTTCGGCAAGAGGCTCTGCCGCGGCCGAGCGCCACGAGATGTTGCGTCTCTGGGAAAGCCCAGATACCCACTGCTGCTGTGCCTGTAGATAGGGCGCCAAGGCACCGTGAAGAGCAGCAAGAGCTTTCAGGGCTGGGCCCTTCCTTGTGGGAGAAGGAGCCGGACGTTTGCCTTTTCGGCAAGAGGCTCTGCAGCGGCCGAGCGCCATGAGATGTTGCGTCTCTGGGAAAGCACAGATCCCCACTGCTGTTGTGCCTGTACATAGGGCGCCAAGGCATCGTGAAGAGCAGCAAGAGCATTCAGGGCTGGGCCCTTCCTTGTGGGAGAAGGAGCCGGACGTTTGCCTTTTCGGCAAGAGGCTCTGCCGCGGCCGAGCGCCACGAGATGTTGCGTCTCTGGGAAAGCCCAGATCCCCACTGCTGTTGTGCCTGTAGATAGGGCGCCAAGGCACCGTGAAGAGCAGCAAGAGCTTTCAGGGCTGGGCCCTTCCTTGTGGGAGAAGGAGCCGGACGTTTGCCTTTTCGGCAAGAGGCTCTGCCGCGGCCGAGCGCCACGAGATGTTGCGTCTCTGGGAAAGCACAGATCCCCACTGCTGTTGTGCCTGTAGATAGGGCGCCAAGGCACCGTGAAGAGCAGCAAGAGCTTTCAGGGCTGGGCCCTTCCTTGTGGGAGAAGGAGCCGGACGTTTGCCTTTTCGGCAAGAGGCTCTGCCGCGGCCGAGCGCCACGAGATGTTGCGTCTCTGGGAAAGCACAGATCCCCACTGCTGTTGTGCCTGTAGATAGGGCGCCAAGGCACCGTGAAGAGCAGCAACAGCTTTCAGGGCTGGGCCCTTCCTTGTGGGAGAAGGAGCCGCACGTTTGCCTTTTCGGCAAGAGGCTCTGCCGCGGCCGAGCGCCACGAGATGTTGCGTTTCTGGGAAAGCCCAGATTCCCACTGCTGTTGTGCCTGTAGATAGGGCGCCAAGGCACCGTGAAGAGCAGCAAGAGCTTTCAGGGCTGGGCCCTTCCTTGTGGGAGAAGGAGCCGGACGTTTGACTTTTCGGCAAGAGGCTCTGCCGCGGCAGAGAGCCACGAGATGTTGCGTCTCTGGGAAAGCCCAGATCCCCACTGCTGTTGTGCATATAGATATGGCGCCAAGGCACCGTGAAGAGCAGCAAGAGCATTCAGGGCTGGGCCCTTCCTTGTGGGAGAAGGAGCCGGACGTTTGCCTTTTCGGCAAGAGGCTCTGACGCGGCCGTGCGCCACGAGATGTTGCCTGTCTGGGAAAGCACAGATCCCCACTGCTGTTGTGCCTGTAGATAGGGCGCCAAGGTCACCGTGAAGAGCAGCAACAGCTTTCAGGGCTGGGCCCTTCCTTGTGGGAGAAGGAGCCGCACGTTTGCCTTTTCGGCAAGAGGCTCTGCCGCGGCCGAGCGCCACGAGATGTTGCGTCTCTGGGAAAGCCCAGATGCCCACTGCTGCTGTGCCTGTAGATAGGGCGCCAAGGCACCGTGAAGAGCAGCAAGAGCTTTCAGGGCTGGGCCCTTCCTTGTGGGAGAAGGAGCCGGACGTTTGCCTTTTCGGCAAGAGGCTCTGCCGCGGCCGAGCGCCACGAGATGTTGCGTCTCTGGGAAAGCACAGATCCCCACTGCTGTTGTGCCTGTACATAGGGCGCCAAGGCACCGTGAAGAGCAGCAAGAGCTTTCAGGGCTGGGCCCTTCCTTGTGGGAGAAGGAGCCGGACGTTTGCCTTTTCGGCAAGAGGCTCTGCCGTGGCCGAGCGCCACGAGATGTTGCGTCTCTGGGAAAGCACAGATGCCCACTGCTGTTGTGCCTGTAGGTAGGGCGCCAAGGCACCGTGAAGAGCAGCAACATCTTTCAGGGCTGGGCCCTTCCTTGTGGGAGAAGGAGCCCGACGTTTGCCTTTTCGGCAAGAGGCTCTGCCGCGGCCGAGCGCCACGAGATGTTGCGTCTCTGGGAAAGCACAGATCCCCACTGTTGTTGTGCCTGTCGATCGGGCGCCAAGGCACCGTGAAGAGCAGCAAGAGCTTTCAGGGCTGGGCCCTTCCTTGTGGGAGAAGGAGCCGGACGTTTGCCTTTTCGGCAAGAGGCTCTGCCGCGGCCGAGCGCCACGAGATGTTGCGTTTCTGGGAAAGCACAGATCCCCACTGCTGTTGTGCCTATAGATAGGGCGCCAAGGCACCGTGAAGAGCAGCAACAGCTTTCAGGGCTGGGCCCTTCCTTGTGGGAGAAGGAGCCGGACGTTTGCCTTTTCGGCAAGAGGCTCTGCTGCGGCCGAGCACCACGAGATGTTGCGTCTCTGGGAAAGCACAGAGTCCTAATGCTGTTGTGCCTGTAGATAGGGCGCCAAGGCACCGTGAAGAGCAGCAAGAGCTTTCAGGGCTGGGCCCTTCCTTGTGGGAGAAGGAGCCGGACGTTTGCCTTTTCGGCAAGAGGCTCTGCCGCGGCAGAGAGCCACGAGATGTTGCGTCTCTGGGAAAGCCCAGATCCCCACTGCTGTTGTGCCTATAGATATGGCGCCAAGGCACCGTGAAGAGCAGCAAGAGCTTTCAGGGCTGGGCCCTTCCTTGTGGGAGAAGGAGCCGGACGTTTGCCTTTTCGGCAAGAGGCTCTGACGCGGCCGTGCCACACGAGATGTTGCCTCTCTGGGAAAGCACAGATCCCCACTGCTGTTGTGCCTGTAGATAGGGCGCCAAGGTCACCGTGAAGAGCAGCAAGAGCTTTCAGGGCTGGGCCCTTCCTTGTGGGAGAAGGAGCCGGACGTTTGCCTTTTTGGCAAGAGGCTCTGCCGCGGCCGAGCGCCACGAGATGTTGCGTCTCTGGGAAAGCACAGATCCCCACTGCTCTTGTGCCTGTCGATCGGGCGCCAAGGCACCGTGAAGAGCAGCAACAGCTTTCAGGGCTGGGCCCTTCCTTGTGGGAGAAGGAGCCGGACGTTTGCCTTTTCGGCAAGAGGCTCTGCCGCGGCCGAGCGCCATGAGATGTTGCGTCTCTGGGAAAGCCCAGATCCCCACTGCTGTGGTGCCTATAGATATGGCGCCAAGGCACCGTGAAGAGCAGCAACAGCTTTCAGGGCTGGGCCCTTCCTTGTGGGAGAAGGAGCCAGACGTTTGCCTTTTCGGCAAGAGGCTCTGCCGCGGCCGAGCGCCACGAGATGTTGCGTCTCTGGGAAAGCACAGATCCCCACTGCTGTTGTGCCTGTAGATAGGGCGCCAAGACACCGTGAAGAGCAGCAAGAGCTTTCAGGGCTGGGCCCTTCCTTGTGGGAGAAGGAGCCGGACGTTTGCCTTTTCGGCAAGAGGCTCTGCCGCGGCCGAGCGCCACGAGATGTTGCATCTCTGGGAAAGCCCAGATCCCCACTGCTCTTGTGCCTGTAGATAGGGCGCCAAGGCACCGTGAAGAGCAGCAAGAGCTTTCAGGTCTGGTCCCTACTTGTGGGAGAAGGAGCCGCACGTTTGCCTTTTCGGCAAGAGGCTCTGCCGCGGCCGAGCGCCACGAGATGTTGCGTATCTGGGAAAGCACAGATCCCCACTGATGTTGTGCCTGTAGATAGGGCGCCAAGGCACCGTGAAGAGCAGCAAGAGCTTTCAGGGCTGGGCCCTTCCTTGTGGGAGAAGGAGCCCGACGTTTGCCTTTTCGGCAAGAGGCTCTGCCGCGGCCGAGCGCCACGAGATGTTGCGTCTCTGGGAAAGCCCAGATACCCACTGCTGCTGTGCCTGTAGATAGGGCGCCAAGGCACCGTGAAGAGCAGCAAGAGCTTTCAGGGCTGGGCCCTTCCTTGTGGGAGAAGGAGCCGGACGTTTGCCTTTTCGGCAAGAGGCTCTGCAGCGGCCGAGCGCCACGAGATGTTGCGTCTCTGGGAAAGCACAGATCCCCACTGCTGTTGTGCCTGTACATAGGGCGCCAAGGCATCGTGAAGAGCAGCAACAGCTTTCAGGGCTGGGCCCTTCCTTGTGGGAGAAGGAGCCGGACGTTTGCCTTTTCGGCAAGAGGCTCTGCCGCGGCCGAGCGCCACGAGATGTTGCGTCTCTGGGAAAGCCCAGATGCCCACTGCTGTTGTGCCTGTAGATAGGGCGCCAAGGCACCGTGAAGAGCAGCAAGAGCTTTCAGGGCTGGGCCCTTCCTTGTGGGAGAAGGAGCCGGACGTTTGCCTTTTCGGCAAGAGGCTCTGCCGCGGCCGAGCGCCACGAGATGTTGCATCTCTGGGAAAGCACAGATTCCCACTGCTGTTGTGCCTGTAGATAGGGCGCCAAGGCACCGTGAAGAGCAGCAAGAGCTTTCAGGGCTGGGCCCTTCCTTGTGGGAGAAGGAGCCGGACGTTTGCCTTTTCGGCAAGAGGCTCTGCCGCGGCCGAGCGCCACGAGATGTTGCGTCTCTGGGAAAGCACAGATCCCCACTGATGTTGTGCCTGTAGATAGGGCGCCAAGGCACCGTGAAGAGCAGCAAGAGCTTTCAGGGCTGGGCCCTTCCTTGTGGGAGAAGGAGCCCGACGTTTGCCTTTTCGGCAAGAGGCTCTGCCGCGGCCGAGCGCCACGAGATGTTGCGTCTCTGGGAAAGCCCAGATACCCACTGCTGCTGTGCCTGTAGATAGGGCGCCAAGGCACCGTGAAGAGCAGCAAGAGCTTTCAGGGCTGGGCCCTTCCTTGTGGGAGAAGGAGCCGGACGTTTGCCTTTTCGGCAAGAGGCTCTGCAGCGGCCGAGCGCCACGAGATGTTGCGTCTCTGGGAAAGCACAGATCCCCACTGCTGTTGTGCCTGTACATAGGGCGCCAAGGCATCGTGAAGAGCAGCAACAGCTTTCAGGGCTGGGCCCTTCCTTGTGGGAGAAGGAGCCGGACGTTTGCCTTTTCGGCAAGAGGCTCTGCCGCGGCCGAGCGCCACGAGATGTTGCGTCTCTGGGAAAGCCCAGATGCCCACTGCTGTTGTGCCTGTAGATAGGGCGCCAAGGCACCGTGAAGAGCAGCAAGAGCTTTCAGGGCTGGGCCCTTCCTTGTGGGAGAAGGAGCCGGACGTTTGCCTTTTCGGCAAGAGGCTCTGCCGCGGCCGAGCGCCACGAGATGTTGCATCTCTGGGAAAGCACAGATTCCCACTGCTGTTGTGCCTGTAGATAGGGCGCCAAGGCACCGTGAAGAGCAGCAAGAGCTTTCAGGGCTGGGCCCTTCCTTGTGGGAGAAGGAGCCGCACGTTTGCCTTTTCGGCAAGAGGCTCTGCCGCGGCCGAGCGCCACGAGATGTTGCGTCTCTGGGAAAGCCCAGATCCCCACTGCTGTTGTGCCTGTAGATAGGGCGCCAAGGCACCGTGAAGAGCAGCAAGAGCTTTCAGGGCTGGGCCCTTCCTTGTGGGAGAAGGTGCCGGACGTTTGCCTTTTCGGCAAGAGGCTCTGCCGCGGCCGAGCGCCACGAGATGTTGCGTCTCTGGGAAAGCACAGATCCCCACTGCTGTTGTGCCTGTAGATAGGGCGCCGAAACACCGTGAAGAGCAGCAAGAGCTTTCAGGGCTGGGCCCTTCCTTGTGGGAGAAGGAGCCGCACGTTTGCCTTTTCGGCAAGAGGCTCTGCCGCGGCCGAGCGCCACGAGAAGTTGCGTCTCTGGGAAAGCACAGATCCCCACTGTTGTTGTGCCTGTCGATCGGGCGCCAAGGCACCGTGAAGAGCAGCAAGAGCTTTCAGGTCTGGGCCCTTCCTTGTGGGAGAAGGAGCCGGACGTTTGCCTTTTCGGCAAGAGGCTCTGCCGCGGCCGAGCGCCACGAGATGTTGCGTCTCTGGGAAAGCACAGATCCCCACTGCTGTTGTGCCTGTAGATAGGGCGCCAAGGCACCGTGAAGAGCAGCAAGAGCTTTCAGGGCTGGGCCCTTCCTTGTGGGAGAAGGAGCCGGACGTTTGCCTTTTCGGCAAGAGGCTCTGCCGCGGCCGAGCGCCACGAGATGTTGCGTTTCTGGGAAAGCACAGATCCCCACTGCTGTTGGGCCTATAGATAGGGCGCCAAGGCACCGTGAAGAGCAGCAACAGCTTTCAGGGCTGGGCCCTTCCTTGTGGGAGAAGGAGCCGGACGTTTGCCTTTTCGGCAAGAGGCTCTGCTGCGGCCGAGCGCCACGAGATGTTGCGTCTCTGGGAAAGCACAGAGTCCTAATGCTGTTGTGCCTGTAGATAGGGCGCCAAGGCACCGTGAAGAGCAGCAAGAGCTTTCAGGGCTGGGCCCTTCCTTGTGGGAGAAGGAGCCGGACGTTTGACTTTTCGGCAAGAGGCTCTGCCGCGGCAGAGAGCCACGAGATGTTGCGTCTCTGGGAAAGCCCAGATCCCCACTGCTGTTGTGCCTATAGATATGGCGCCAAGGCACCGTGAAGAGCAGCAAGAGCTTTCAGGGCTGGGCCCTTCCTTGTGGGAGAAGGAGCCGGACGTTTGCCTTTTCGGCAAGAGGCTCTGACGCGGCCGTGCGCCACGAGATGTTGCCTCTCTGGGAAAGCACAGATCACCACTGCTGTTGTGCCTGTAGATAGGGCGCCAAGGTCACCGTGAAGAGCAGCAACAGCTTTCAGGGCTGGGCCCTTCCTTGTGGGAGAAGGAGCCGGACGTTTGCCTTTTCGGCAAGAGGCTCTGCCGCGGCCGAGCGCCACGAGATGTTGCGTCTCTGGGAAAGCACAGATCCCCACTGCTGTTGTGCCTGTAGATAGGGCGCCAAGGCACCGTGAAGAGCAGCAAGAGCTTTCAGGGCTGGGCCCTTCCTTGTGGGAGAAGGAGCCGGACGTTTGCCTTTTCGGCAAGAGGCTCTGCCGCGGCCGAGCGCCACGAGATGTTGCGTCTCTGGGAAAGCACAGATGCCCACTGCTGTTGTGCCTGTAGATAGGGCGCCAAGGCACCGTGAAGAGCAGCAAGAGCTTTCAGGTCTGGGCCCTTCCTTGTGGGAGAAGGAGCCGGACGTTTGCCTTTTCGGCAAGAGGCTCTGCCGCGGCCGAGCGCCACGAGATGTTGCGTCTCTGGGAAAGCCCAGATCCCCACTGCTGTTGTGCCTGTAGATAGGGCGCCAAGGCACCGTGAAGAGCAGCAAGAGCTTTCAGGGCTGGGCCCTTCCTTGTGGGAGAAGGAGCCCGACGTTTGCCTTTTCGGCAAGAGGCTCTGCCGCGGCCGAGCGCCACGAGATGTTGCGTCTCTGGGAAAGCCCAGATCCCCACTGCTGTTGTGCCTGTAGATAGGGCGCCAAGGCACCGTTAAGAGCAGCAAGACCTTTCAGGGCTGGGCCCTTCCTTGTGGGAGAAGGAGCCCGACGTTTGCCTTTTCGGCAAGAGGCTCTGCCGCGGCCGAGCGCCACGAGATGTTGCGTCTCTGGGAAAGCACAGATGCCCACTGCTGTTGTGCCTGTAGATAGGGCGCCAAGGCACCGTGAAGAGCAGCAAGAGCTTTCAGGGCTGGGCCCTTCCTTGTGGGAGAAGGAGCCGGACGTTTGCCTTTTCGGCAAGAGGCTCTGCCGCGGCCGAGCGCCATGAGATGTTGCGTCTCTGGGAAAGCACAGATCCCCACTGCTGTTGTGCCTGTACATAGGGCGCCAAGGCACCGTGAAGAGCAGCAAGAGCTTTCAGGCCTAGGCCCTTCCTTGTGGGAGAAGGAGCCGGACGTTTGCCTTTTCGGCAAGAGGCTCTGCCGCGGCCGAGCGCCACGAGATGTTGCGTCTCTGGGAAAGCCCAGATGCCCACTGCTGTTGTGCCTGTAGATAGGGCGCCAAGGCACCGTGAAGAGCAGCAAGAGCTTTCAGGGCTGGGCCCTTCCTTGTGGGAGAAGGAGCCCGACGTTTGCCTTTTCGGCAAGAGGCTCTGCCGCGGCCGA
The DNA here is from genome assembly GCF_026419915.1 of Harpia harpyja. Taxonomy (NCBI): domain Eukaryota; kingdom Metazoa; phylum Chordata; class Aves; order Accipitriformes; family Accipitridae; genus Harpia; species Harpia harpyja. The sequence goes on along the minus strand of NW_026293157.1, from coordinate 171,982 downwards.
GCGCCACGAGATGTTGCGTCTCTGGGAAAGCACAGATGCCCACTGCTGTTGTGCCTGTAGATAGGGCGCAAAGGCACCGTGAAGAGCAGCAAGAGCTTTCAGGGCTGGGCCCTTCCTTGTGGGAGAAGGAGGCGGACGTTTGCCTTTTCGGCAAGAGGCTCTGCCGCGGCCGAGTGCCATGAGATCTTCCGTCTCTGGGAAAGCACAGATCCCCACTGCTGTTGTGCCTGTAGATAGGGCGCCAAGGCACCGTGAAGAGCAGCAAGAGCTTTCAGGGCTGGGCCCTTCCTTGTGGGAGAAGGAGCCGCACGTTTGCCTTTTCGGCAAGAGGCTCTGCCGCGGCCGAGCGCCACGAGATGTTGAGTCTCTGGGAAAGCACAGATCCCCACTGCTGTTGTGCCTGTCGATAGGGCGCCAAGGCACCGTGAAGAGCAGCAAGAGCTTTCAGGGCTGGGCCCTTCCTTGTGGAAGAAGGAGCCGGACGTTTGCCTTTTCGGCAAGAGGCTCTGCCGCGGCCGAGCGCCACGAGATGTTGCGTCTCTGGGAAAGCACAGATCCCCACTGCTGTTGTGCCTGTAGATAGGGCGCCAAGGCACCGTGAAGAGCAGCAAGAGCTTTCAGGGCTGGGCCCTTCCTTGTGGGAGAAGGAGCCGCACGTTTGCCTTTTCGGCAAGAGGCTCTGCCGCGGCCGAGCGCCACGAGATGTTGCGTCTCTGGGAAAGCACAGATCCCCACTGCTGTTGTGCCTGTAGGTAGGGCGCCAAGGCACCGTGAAGAGCAGCAAGAGCTTTCAGGGCTGGGCCCTTCCTTGTGGGAGAAGGAGCCGCACGTTTGCCTTTTCGGCAAGAGGCTCTGCCGCGGCCGAGCGCCACGAGATGTTGCGTCTCTGGGAAAGCACAGATCCCCACTGTTGTTGTGCCTGTCGATCGGGCGCCAAGGCACCGTGAAGAGCAGCAAGAGCTTTCAGGGCTGGGCCCTTCCTTGTGGGAGAAGGAGCCGGACGTTTGCCTTTTCGGCAAGAGGCTCTGCCGCGGCCGAGCGCCACGAGATGTTGCGTCTCTGGGAAAGCACAGATCCCCACTGCTGTTGTGCCTATAGATAGGGCGCCAAGGCACCGTGAAGAGCAGCAACAGCTTTCAGGGCTGGGCCCTTCCTTGTGGGAGAAGGAGCCGGACGTTTGCCTTTTCGGCAAGAGGCTCTGCTGCGGCCGAGCGCCACGAGATGTTGCGTCTCTGGGAAAGCACAGAGTCCTAATGCTGTTGTGCCTGTAGATAGGGCGCCAAGGCACCGTGAAGAGCAGCAAGAGCTTTCAGGGCTGGGCCCTTCCTTGTGGGAGAAGGAGCCGGACGTTTGACTTTTCGGCAAGAGGCTCTGCCGCGGCAGAGAGCCACGAGATGTTGCGTCTCTGGGAAAGCCCAGATCCCCACTGCTGTTGTGCCTATAGATATGGCGCCAAGGCACCGTGAAGAGCAGCAAGAGCTTTCAGGGCTGGGCCCTTCCTTGTGGGAGAAGGAGCCGGACGTTTGCCTTTTCGGCAAGAGGCTCTGACGCGGCCGTGCGCCACGAGATGTTGCCTCTCTGGGAAAGCACAGATCCCCACTGCTGTTGTGCCTGTAGATAGGGCGCCAAGGTCACCGTGAAGAGCAGCAACAGCTTTCAGGGCTGGGCCCTTCCTTGTGGGAGAAGGAGCCGGACGTTTGCCTTTTCGGCAAGAGGCTCTGCCGCGGCCGAGCGCCACGAGATGTTGCGTCTCTGGGAAAGCACAGATCCCCACTGCTGTTGTGCCTGTAGATAGGGCGCCAAGGCACCGTGAAGAGCAGCAAGAGCTTTCAGGGCTGGGCCCTTCCTTGTGGGAGAAGGAGCCGCACGTTTGCCTTTTCGGCAAGAGGCTCTGCCGCGGCCGAGCGCCACGAGATGTTGCGTCTCTGGGAAAGCCCAGATCCCCACTGCTGTTGTGCCTGTAGATAGGGCGCCAAGGCACCGTGAAGAGCAGCAAGAGCTTTCAGGGCTGGGCCCTTCCTTGTGGGAGAAGGAGCCCGACGTTTGCCTTTTCGGCAAGAGGCTTTGCCGCGGCCGAGCGCCACGAGATGTTGCGTCTCTGGGAAAGCACAGATGCCCACTGCTGTTGTGCCTGTAGATAGGGCGCCAAGGCACCGTTAAGAGCAGCAAGACCTTTCAGGGCTGGGCCCTTCCTTGTGGGAGAAGGAGCCGGACGTTTGCCTTTTCGGCAAGAGGCTCTGCCGCGGCCGAGCGCCACGAGATGTTGCGTCTCTGGGAAAGCCCAGATCCCCACTGCTGTTGTGCCTGTAGATAGGGCGCCAAGGCACCGTGAAGAGCAGCAAGAGCTTTCAGGGCTGGGCCCTTCCTTGTGGGAGAAGGAGCCCGACGTTTGCCTTTTCGGCAAGAGGCTCTGCCGCGGCCGAGTGCCACGAGATGTTGCGTCTCTGGGAAAGCACAGATCCCCACTGCTGCTGTGCCTGTAGATAGGGCGCCAAGGCACCGTGAAGAGCAGCAAGAGCTTTCAGGGCTGGGCCCTTCCTTGTGGGAGAAGGAGCCGGACGTTTGCCTTTTCGGCAAGAGGCTCTGCCGCGGCCGAGCGCCATGAGATGTTGCGTCTCTGGGAAAGCACAGATCCCCACTGCTGTTGTGCCTGTACATAGGGCGCCAAGGCACCATGAAGAGCAGCAAGAGCTTTCAGGCCTAGGCCCTTCCTTGTGGGAGAAGGAGCCGGACGTTTGCCTTTTCGGCAAGAGGCTCTGCCGCGGCCGAGCGCCACGAGATGTTGCGTCTCTGGGAAAGCCCAGATCCCCACTGCTGTTGTGCCTGTAGATAGGGCGCCAAGGCACCGTGAAGAGCAGCAAGAGCTTTCAGGGCTGGGCCCTTCCTTGTGGGAGAAGGAGCCCGACGTTTGCCTTTTCGGCAAGAGGCTCTGCCGCGGCCGAGCGCCACGAGATGTTGCGTCTCTGGGAAAGCACAGATGCCCACTGCTGTTGTGCCTGTAGATAGGGCGCCAAGGCACCGTGAAGAGCAGCAAGAGCTTTCAGGGCTGGGCCCTTCCTTGTGGGAGAAGGAGCCGGACGTTTGCCTTTTCGGCAAGAGGCTCTGCCGCGGCCGAGCGCCACGAGATGTTGCGTCTCTGGGAAAGCACAGATCCCCACTGCTGTTGTGCCTGTCGATAGGGCGCCAAGGCACCGTGAAGAGCAGCAAGAGCTTTCAGGACTGGGCCCTTCCTTGTGGAAGAAGGAGCCGGACGTTTGCCTTTTCGGCAAGAGGCTCTGCCGCGGCCGAGCGCCACGAGATGTTGCGTCTCTGGGAAAGCACAGATCCCCACTGCTGTTGTGCCTGTAGATAGGGTGCCAAGGCACCGTGAAGAGCAGCAAGAGCTTTCAGGGCTGGGCCCTTCCTTGTGGGAGAAGGAGCCGGACGTTTGCCTTTTCGGCAAGAGGCTCTGCCGCGGCCGAGCGCCATGAGATCTTGCGTCTCCGGGAAAGCACAGATCCCCACTGCTGTTGTGCCTGTAGATAGGGTGCCAAGGCACCGTGAAGAGCAGCAAGAGCTTTCAGGGCTGGGCCCTTCCTTGTGGGAGAAGGAGCCGGACGTTTGCCTTTTCGGCAAGAGGCTCTGCCGCGGCCGAGCGCCATGAGATGTTGCGTCTCTGGGAAAGCACAGATCCCCACTGCTGTTGTGCCTATAGACAGGGCGCCAAGGCACCGTGAAGAGCAGCAAGAGCTTTCAGGGCTGGGCCCTTCCTTGTGGGAGAAGGAGCCGGACGTTTGCCTTTTCGGCAAGAGGCTCTGCCGCGGCCGAGCGCCATGAGATGTTGCGTCTCTGGGAAAGCACAGATCCCCACTGCTGTTGTGCCTGTAGATAGGGCGCCAAGGCACCGTGAAGAGCAGCAAGAGCTTTCAGGGCTGGGCCCTTCCTTGTGGGAGAAGGAGCCCGACGTTTGCCTTTTCGGCAAGAGGCTCTGCCGCGGCCGAGCGCCACGAGATGTTGCGTCTCTGGGAAAGCACAGATCCCCACTGCTGTTGTGCCTGTAGATAGGGCGCCAAGGCACCGTTAAGAGCAGCAAGACCTTTCAGGGCTGGGCCCTTCCTTGTGGGAGAAGGAGCCGGACGTTTGCCTTTTCGGCAAGAGGCTCTGCCGCGGCCGAGCGCCACGAGATGTTGCGTCTCTGGGAAAGCACAGATCCCCACTGCTGTTGTGCCTGTAGATAGGGCGCCAAGGCACCGTGAAGAGCAGCAAGAGCTTTCAGGGCTGGGCCCTTCCTTGTGGGAGAAGGAGACGGACGTTTGCCTTTTCGGCAAGAGGCTCTGCCGCGGCCGAGCGCCACGAGATGTTGCGTCTCTGGGAAAGCACAGATCCCCACTGCTGTTGTGCCTGTAGATAGGGCGCCAAGGCACCGTGAAGAGCAGCAAGAGCTTTCAGGGCTGGGCCCTTCCTTGTGGGAGAAGGAGCCGGACGTTTGCCTTTTCGGCAAGAGGCTCTGCCGCGGCCGAGCGCCATGAGATGTTGCGTCTCTGGGAAAGCACAGATCCCCACTGCTGTTGTGCCTGTCGATCGGGCGCCAAGGCACCGTGAAGAGCAGCAAGAGCTTTCAGGGCTGGGCCCTTCCTTGTGGGAGAAGGAGCCGCACGTTTGCCTTTTCGGCAAGAGGCTCTGCCGCGGCCGAGCGCCACGAGATGTTGCGTCTCTGGGAAAGCACAGATCCCCACTGCTGTTGTGCCTGTAGATAGGGCGCCAAGGCACCGTGAAGAGCAGCAAGAGCTTTCAGGGCTGGGCCCTTCCTTGTGGGAGAAGGAGCCGGACGTTTGCCTTTTCGGCAAGAGGCTCTGCCGCGGCCGAGCGCCACGAGATGTTGCGTCTCTGGGAAAGCACAGATCCCCACTGCTGTTGTGCCTGTAGATAGGGCGCCAAGGCACCGTTAAGAGCAGCAAGAGCTTTCAGGGCTGGGCCCTTCCTTGTGGGAGAAGGAGCCGGACGTTTGCCTTTTCGGCAAGAGGCTCTGCCGCGGCCGAGCGCCACGAGATGTTGCGTCTCTGGGAAAGCACAGATCCCCACTGCTGTTGTGCCTGTAGATAGGGCGCCAAGGCACCGTGAAGAGCAGCAAGAGCTTTCAGGGCTGGGCCCTTCCTTGTGGGAGAAGGAGCCGGACGTTTGCCTTTTCGGCAAGAGGCTCTGCCGCGGCCGAGCGCCACGAGATGTTGCGTCTCTGGGAAAGCCCAGATCCCCACTGCTGCTGTGCCTGTAGATAGGGCGCCAAGGCACCGTGAAGAGCAGCAAGAGCTTTCAGGGCTGGGCCCTTCCTTGTGGGAGAAGGAGCCGGACGTTTGCCTTTTCGGCAAGAGGCTCTGCCGCGGCCGAGTGCAACGAGATGTTGCGTCTCTGGGAAAGCACAGATCCCCACTGCTGTTGTGCCTGTAGATAGGGCGCCAAGGCACCGTGAAGAGCAGCAAGAGCTTTCAGGGCTGGGCCCTTCCTTGTGGGAGAAGGAGCCGGACGTTTGCCTTTTCGGCAAGAGGCTCTGCCGCGGCCGAGCGCCACGAGATGTTGCGTCTCTGGGAAAGCACAGATCCCCACTGCTGTTGTGCCTGTATATAGGGCGCCAAGGCACCGTGAAGAGAAGCAAGAGCTTTCAGGGCTGGGCCCTTCCTTGTGGGAGAAGGAGACGGACGTTTGCCTTTTCGGCAAGAGGCTCTGACGCGGCCGTGCGCCACGAGATGTTGCCTCTCTGGGAAAGCACAGATCCCCACTGCTGTTGTGCCTGTAGATAGGGCGCCAAGGTCACCGTGAAGAGCAGCAACAGCTTTCAGGGCTGGGCCCTTCCTTGTGGGAGAAGGAGCCGGACGTTTGCCTTTTCGGCAAGAGGCTCTGCCGCGGCCGAGCGCCACGAGATGTTGCGTCTCTGGGAAAGCACAGATCCCCACTGCTGTTGTGCCTGTAGATAGGGCGCCAAGGCACCGTGAAGAGCAGCAAGAGCTTTCAGGGCTGGGCCCTTCCTTGTGGGAGAAGGAGCCGGACGTTTGCCTTTTCGGCAAGAGGCTCTGCCGCGGCCGAGCGCCATGAGATCTTGCGTCTCCGGGAAAGCACAGATCCCCACTGCTGTTGTGCCTGTAGATAGGGTGCCAAGGCACCGTGAAGAGCAGCAAGAGCTTTCAGGGCTGGGCCCTTCCTTGTGGGAGAAGGACCCGCACGTTTGCCTTTTCGGCAAGAGGCTCTGCCGCGGCCGAGCGCCATGAGATGTTGCGTCTCTGGGAAAGCACAGATCCCCACTGCTGTTGTGCCTATAGACAGGGCGCCAAGGCACCGTGAAGAGCAGCAAGAGCTTTCAGGGCTGGGCCCTTCCTTGTGGGAGAAGGAGCCGGACGTTTGCCTTTTCGGCAAGAGGCTCTGCCGCGGCCGAGCGCCACGAGATGTTGCGTCTCTGGGAAAGCACAGATCCCCACTGTTGTTGTGCCTGTCGATCGGGCGCCAAGGCACCGTGAAGAGCAGCAAGAGCTTTCAGGGCTGGGCCCTTCCTTGTGGGAGAAGGAGCCGGACGTTTGCCTTTTCGGCAAGAGGCTCTGCCGCGGCCGAGCGCCATGAGATGTTGCGTCTCTGGGAAAGCACAGATGCCCACTGCTGTTGTGCCTGTAGATAGGGCGCCAAGGCACCGTGAAGAGCAGCAAGAGCTTTCAGGGCTGGGCCCTTCCTTGTGGGAGAAGGAGCCCGACGTTTGCCTTTTCGGCAAGAGGCTCTGCCGCGGCCGAGCGCCACGAGATGTTGCGTCTCTGGGAAAGCACAGATCCCCACTGCTGTTGTGCCTGTAGATAGGGCGCCAAGGCACCGTGAAGAGCAGCAAGAGCTTTCAGGGCTGGGCCCTTCCTTGTGGGAGAAGGAGCCGGACGTTTGCCTTTTCGGCAAGAGGCTCTGCCGCGGCCGAGCGCCATGAGATGTTGCGTCTCTGGGAAAGCACAGATCCCCACTGCTGTTGTGCCTGTCGATCGGGCGCCAAGGCACCGTGAAGAGCAGCAAGAGCTTTCAGGGCTGGGCCCTTCCTTGTGGGAGAAGGAGCCGCACGTTTGCCTTTTCGGCAAGAGGCTCTGCCGCGGCCGAGCGCCACGAGATGTTGCGTCTCTGGGAAAGCACAGATCCCCACTGCTGTTGTGCCTGTAGATAGGGCGCCAAGGCACCGTGAAGAGCAGCAAGAGCTTTCAGGGCTGGGCCCTTCCTTGTGGGAGAAGGAGCCCGACGTTTGCCTTTTCGGCAAGAGGCTCTGCCGCGGCCGAGCGCCACGAGATGTTGCGTCTCTGGGAAAGCACAGATGCCCACTGCTGTTGTGCCTGTAGATAGGGCGCAAAGGCACCGTGAAGAGCAGCAAGAGCTTTCAGGGCTGGGCCCTTCCTTGTGGGAGAAGGAGGCGGACGTTTGCCTTTTCGGCAAGAGGCTCTGCCGCGGCCGAGTGCCATGAGATCTTCCGTCTCTGGGAAAGCACAGATCCCCACTGCTGTTGTGCCTGTAGATAGGGCGCCAAGGCACCATGAAGAGCAGCAAGAGCTTTCAGGGCTGGGCCCTTCCTTGTGGGAGAAGGAGCCGGACGTTTGCCTTTTCGGCAAGAGGCTCTGCCGCGGCCGAGCGCCACGAGATGTTGCGTCTCTGGGAAAACACAGATCCCCACTGCTGTTGTGCCTGTAGATAGGGCGCCAAGGCACCGTGAAGAGCAGCAAGAGCTTTCAGGGCTGGGCCCTTCCTTGTGGGAGAAGGAGCCGCACGTTTGCCTTTTCGGCAAGAGGCTCTGCCGCGGCCGAGCGCCACGAGATGTTGCGTCTCTGGGAAAGCACAGATCCCCACTGCTGTTGTGCCTGTAGAGAGGGCGCCAAGGCACCGTGAAGAGCAGCAACAGCTTTCAGGGCTGGGCCCTTCCTTGTGGGAGAAGGAGCCGGACGTTTGCCTTTTCGGCAAGAGGCTCTGCCGCGGCCGAGCGCCACGAGATGTTGCGTCTCTGGGAAAGCACAGATCCCCACTGCTGTTGTGCCTGTAGATAGGGCGCCAAGGCACCGTGAAGAGCAGCAAGAGCTTTCAGGGCTGGGCCCTTCCTTGTGGGAGAAGGAGCCGGACGTTTGCCTTTTCGGCAAGAGGCTCTGCCGCGGCCGAACGCCACGAGATGTTGCATCTCTGGGAAAGCCCAGATCCCCACTGCTCTTGTGCCTGTAGATAGGGCGCCAAGGTCACCGTGAAGAGCAGCAACAGCTTTCAGGGCTGGGCCCTTCCTTGTGGGAGAAGGAGCCGCACGTTAGCCTTTTCGGCAAGAGGCTCTGCCGCGGCCGAGCGCCACGAGATGTTGCGTCTCTGGGAAAGCCCAGATGCCCACTGCTGCTGTGCCTGTAGATAGGGCGCCAAGGCACCGTGAAGAGCAGAAACAGCTTTCAGGGCTGGGCCCTTCCTTGTGGGAGAAGGAGCCGGACGTTTGCCTTTTCGGCAAGAGGCTCTGCCGCGGCCGAGCGCCACGAGATGTTGCGTCTCTGGGAAAGCACAGATGCCCACTGCTCTTGTGCCTGTAGATAGGGCGCCAAGGCACCGTGAAGAGCAGCAAGAGCTTTCAGGGCTGGGCCCTTCCTTGTGGGAGAAGGAGCCCGACGTTTGCCTTTTCGGCAAGAGGCTCTGCCGCGGCCGAGCGCCACGAGATGTTGCGTCTCTGGGAAAGCACAGATCCCCACTGCTGCTGTGCCTGTAGATAGGGCGCCAAGGCACCGTGAAGAGCAGCAAGAGCTTTCAGGGCTGGGCCCTTCCTTGTGGGAGAAGGAGACGGACGTTTGCCTTTTCGGCAAGAGGCTCTGCCGCGGCCGAGCGCCACGAGATGTTGCGTCTATTGGAAAGCACAGATGCCCACTGCTGTTGTGCCTGTACATAGGGCGCCAAGGCACCGTGAAGAGCAGCAAGAGCTTTCAGGGCTGGGCCCTTCCTTGTGGGAGAAGGAGCCGCACGTTTGCCTTTTCGGCAAGAGGCTCTGCCGCGGCCGAGCGCCACGAGATGTTGCGTCTCTGGGAAAGCACAGATCCCCACTGCTGTTGTGCCTGTAGATAGGGCGCCAAGGCACCGTGAAGAGCAGCAAGAGCTTTCAGGGCTGGGCCCTTCCTTGTGGGAGAAGGAGCCGCACGTTTGCCTTTTCGGCAAGAGGCTCTGCTGCGGCCGAACGCCACGAGATGTTGCGTCTCTGGGAAAGCACAGAGTCCTAATGCTGTTGTGCCTGTAGATAGGGCGCCAAGGCACCGTGAAGAGCAGCAAGAGCTTTCAGGGCTGGGCCCTTCCTTGTGGGAGAAGGAGCCGGACGTTTGACTTTTCGGCAAGAGGCTCTGCCGCGGCAGAGAGCCACGAGATGTTGCGTCTCTGGGAAAGCCCAGATCCCCACTGCTGTTGTGCATATAGATATGGCGCAAAGGCACCGTGAAGAGAAGCAAGAGCATTCAGGGCTGGGCCCTTCCTTGTGGGAGAAGGAGCCGCACGTTTGCCTTTTCGGCAAGAGGCTCTGATGCGGCCGTGCGCCACGAGATGTTGCCTCTATGGGAAAGCACAGATCCCCACTGCTGTTGTGCCTGTAGATAGGGCGCCAAGGTCACCGTGAAGAGCAGCAACAGCTTTCAGGGCTGGGCCCATCCTTGTGGGAGAAGGAGCCGCACGTTTGCCTTTTCGGCAAGAGGCTCTGCCGCGGCCGAGCGCCACGAGATGTTGCGTCTCTGGGAAAGCCCAGATGCCCACTGCTGCTGTGCCTGTAGATAGGGCGCCAAGGCACCGTGAAGAGCAGCAAGAGCTTTCAGGGCTGGGCCCTTCCTTGTGGGAGAAGGAGCCGGACGTTTGCCTTTTCGGCAAGAGGCTCTGCCGCGGCCGAGCGCCACGAGATGTTGCGTCTCTGGGAAAGCACAGATCCCCACTGCTGTTGTGCCTGTAGATAGGGCGCCAAGGCACCGTGAAGAGCAGCAAGAGCTTTCAGGGCTGGGCCCTTCCTTGTGGGAGAAGGAGCCGCACGTTTGCCTTTTCGGCAAGAGGCTCTGCCGCGGCCGAGCGCCACGAGATGTTGCGTCTCTGGGAAAGCACAGATGCCCACTGCTGTTGTGCCTGTAGGTAGGGCGCCAAGGCACCGTGAAGAGCAGCAACAGCTTTCAGGGCTGGGCCCTTCCTTGTGGGAGAAGGAGCCGGACGTTTGCCTTTTCGGCAAGAGGCTCTGCCGCGGCCGAGCGCCACGAGATGTTGCGTCTCTGGGAAAGCACAGATCCCCACTGTTGTTGTGCCTGTCGATCGGGCGCCAAGGCACCGTGAAGAGCAGCAAGAGCTTTCAGGGCTGGGCCCTTCCTTGTGGGAGAAGGAGCCGGACGTTTGCCTTTTCGGCAAGAGGCTCTGCCGCGGCCGAGCGCCACGAGATGTTGCGTTTCTGGGAAAGCCCAGATTCCCACTGCTGTTGTGCCTGTCGATCGGGCGCCAAGGCACCGTGAAGAGCAGCAAGAGCTTTCAGGGCTGGGCCCTTCCTTGTGGGAGAAGGAGCCGCACGTTTGCCTTTTCGGCAAGAGGCTCTGCCGCGGCCGAGCGCCACGAGATGTTGCGTTTCTGGGAAAGCCCAGATTCCCACTGCTGTTGTGCCTGTAGATAGGGCGCCAAGGCACCGTGAAGAGCAGCAAGAGCTTTCAGGGCTGGGCCCTTCCTTGTGGGAGAAGGAGCCGGACGTTTGACTTTTCGGCAAGAGGCTCTGCCGCGGCCGAGCGCCACGAGATGTTGCGTCTCTGGGAAAGCACAGATCCCCACTGTTGTTGTGCCTGTCGATCGGGTGCCAAGGCACCGTGAAGAGCAGCAAGAGCTTTCAGGTCTGGGCCCTTCCTTGTGGGAGAAGGAGCCGCACGTTTGCCTTTTCGGCAAGAGGCTCTGCCGCGGCCGAGCGCCACGAGATGTTGCGTCTCTGGGAAAGCACAGATCCCCACTGCTGTTGTGCCTATAGATAGGGCGCCAAGGCACCGTGAAGATCAGCAACAGCTTTCAGGGCTGGGCCCTTCCTTGTGGGAGAAGGAGCCGGACGTTTGCCTTTTCGGCAAGAGGCTCTGACGCGGCCGTGCCACACGAGATGTTGCCTCTCTGGGAAAGCACAGATCCCCACTGCTGTTGTGCCTGTAGATAGGGCGCCAAGGTCACCGTGAAGAGCAGCAACAGCTTTCAGGGCTGGGCCCTTCCTTGTGGGAGAAGGAGCCGCACGTTTGCCTTTTCGGCAAGAGGCTCTGCCGCGGCCGAGCGCCACGAGATGTTGCGTCTCTGGGAAAGCCCAGATGCCCACTGCTGCTGTGCCTGTAGATAGGGCGCCAAGGCACCGTGAAGAGCAGCAAGAGCTTTCAGGGCTGGGCCCTTCCTTGTGGGAGAAGGAGCCGGACGTTTGCCTTTTCGGCAAGAGGCTCTGCCGCGGCCGAGCGCCACGAGATGTTGCGTCTCTGGGAAAGCACAGATCCCCACTGCTGTTGTGCCTGTAGATAGGGCGCCAAGGCACCGTGAAGAGCAGCAAGAGCTTTCAGGGCTGGGCCCTTCCTTGTGGGAGAAGGAGCCGGACGTTTGCCTTTTCGGCAAGAGGCTCTGCCGTGGCCGAGCGCCACGAGATGTTGCGTCTCTGGGAAAGCACAGATGCCCACTGCTGTTGTGCCTGTAGGTAGGGCGCCAAGGCACCGTGAAGAGCAGCAACATCTTTCAGGGCTGGGCCCTTCCTTGTGGGAGAAGGAGCCCGACGTTTGCCTTTTCGGCAAGAGGCTCTGCCCGCGGCCGAGCGCCACGAGATGTTGCGTCTCTGGGAAAGCACAGATCCCCACTGTTGTTGTGCCTGTCGATCGGGCGCCAAGGCACCGTGAAGAGCAGCAAGAGCTTTCAGGGCTGGGCCCTTCCTTGTGGGAGAAGGAGCCGGACGTTTGCCTTTTCGGCAAGAGGCTCTGCCGCGGCCGAGCGCCACGAGATGTTGCGGTTTCTGGGAAAGCACAGATCCCCACTGCTGTTGTGCCTATAGATAGGGCGCCAAGGCACCGTGAAGAGCAGCAACAGCTTTCAGGGCTGGGCCCTTCCTTGTGGGAGAAGGAGCCGGACGTTTGCCTTTTCGCAAGAGGCTCTGCTGCGGCCGAGCGCCACGAGATGTTGCGTCTCTGGGAAAGCACAGAGTCCTAATGCTGTTTTGCCTGTAGATAGGGCGCCAAGGCACCGTGAAGAGCAGCAAGAGCTTTCAGGGCTGGGCCCTTCCTTGTGGGAGAAGGAGCCGGACGTTTGCCTTTTCGGCAAGAGGCTCTGCCGCGGCAGAGAGCCACGAGATGTTGCGTCTCTGGGAAAGCCCAGATCCCCACTGCTGTTGTGCCTATAGATATGGCGCCAAGGCACCGTGAAGAGCAGCAAGAGCTTTCAGGGCTGGGCCCTTCCTTGTGGGAGAAGGAGCCGGACGTTTGCCTTTTCGGCAAGAGGCTCTGACGCGGCCGTGCCACACGAGATGTTGCCTCTCTGGGAAAGCACAGATCCCCACTGCTGTTGTGCCTGTAGATAGGGCGCCAAGGTCACCGTGAAGAGCAGCAAGAGCTTTCAGGGCTGGGCCCTTCCTTGTGGGAGAAGGAGCCGGACGTTTGCCTTTTCGGCAAGAGGCTCTGCCGCGGCCGAGCGCCACGAGATGTTGCGTCTCTGGGAAAGCACAGATCCCCACTGCTCTTGTGCCTGTCGATCGGGCGCCAAGGCACCGTGAAGAGCAGCAACAGCTTTCAGGGCTGGGCCCTTCCTTGTGGGAGAAGGAGCCGGACGTTTGCCTTTTCGGCAAGAGGCTCTGCCGCGGCCGAGCGCCATGAGATGTTGCGTCTCTGGGAAAGCCCAGATCCCCACTGCTGTGGTGCCTATAGATATGGCGCCAAGGCACCGTGAAGAGCAGCAACAGCTTTCAGGGCTGGGCCCTTCCTTGTGGGAGAAGGAGCCAGACGTTTGCCTTTTCGGCAAGAGGCTCTGCCGCGGCCGAGCGCCACGAGATGTTGCGTCTCTGGGAAAGCACAGATCCCCACTGCTGTTGTGCCTGTAGATAGGGCGCCAAGACACCGTGAAGAGCAGCAAGAGCTTTCAGGGCTGGGCCCTTCCTTGTGGGAGAAGGAGCCGGACGTTTGCCTTTTCGGCAAGAGGCTCTGCCGCGGCCGAGCGCCACGAGATGTTGCATCTCTGGGAAAGCCCCAGATCCCCACTGCTCTTGTGCCTGTAGATAGGGCGCCAAGGCACCGTGAAGAGCAGCAAGAGCTTTCAGGTCTGGTCCCTACTTGTGGGAGAAGGAGCCGCACGTTTGCCTTTTCGGCAAGAGGCTCTGCCGCGGCCGAGCGCCACGAGATGTTGCGTCTCTGGGAAAGCACAGATCCCCACTGATGTTGTGCCTGTAGATAGGGCGCCAAGGCACCGTGAAGAGCAGCAAGAGATTTCAGGGCTGGGCCCTTCCTTGTGGGAGAAGGAGCCCGACGTTTGCCTTTTCGGCAAGAGGCTCTGCCGCGGCCGAGCGCCACGAGATGTTGCGTCTCTGGGAAAGCACAGATCCCCACTGCTGTTGTGCCTGTACATAGGGCGCCAAGGCATCGTGAAGAGCAGCAACAGCTTTCAGGGCTGGGCCCTTCCTTGTGGGAGAAGGAGCCGGACGTTTGCCTTTTCGGCAAGAGGCTCTGCCGCGGCCGAGCGCCACGAGATGTTGCGTCTCTGGGAAAGCCCAGATGCCCACTGCTGTTGTGCCTGTAGATAGGGCGCCAAGGCACCGTGAAGAGCAGCAAGAGCTTTCAGGGCTGGGCCCTTCCTTGTGGGAGAAGGAGCCGGACGTTTGCCTTTTCGGCAAGAGGCTCTGCCGCGGCCGAGCGCCACGAGATGTTGCATCTCTGGGAAAGCACAGATTCCCACTGCTGTTGTGCCTGTAGATAGGGCGCCAAGGCACCGTGAAGAGCAGCAAGAGCTTTCAGGGCTGGGCCCTTCCTTGTGGGAGAAGGAGCCGCACGTTTGCCTTTTCGGCAAGAGGCTCTGCCGCGGGCCGAGCGCCACGAGATGTTGCGTCTCTGGGAAAGCCCAGATGCCCACTGCTGTTGTGCCTGTAGATAGGGCGCCAAGGCACCGTGAAGAGCAGCAAGAGCTTTCAGGGCTGGGCCCTTCCTTGTGGGAGAAGGAGCCGCACGTTTGCCTTTTCGGCAAGAGGCTCTGCCGCGGCCGAGCGCCACGAGATGTTGCGTCTCTGGGAAAGCACAGATCCCCACTGTTGTTGTGCCTGTCGATCGGAGCGCCAAGGCACCGTGAAGAGCAGCAAGAGCTTTCAGGTCTGGGCCCTTCCTTGTGGGAGAAGGAGCCGGACGTTTGCCTTTTCGGCAAGAGGCTCTGCCGCGGCCGAGCGCCACGAGATGTTGCGTCTCTGGGAAAGCACAGATCCCCACTGCTGTTGTGCCTGTAGATAGGGCGCCAAGGCACCGTGAAGAGCAGCAAGAGCTTTCAGGGCTGGGCCCTTCCTTGTGGGAGAAGGAGCCGGACGTTTGCCTTTTCGGCAAGAGGCTCTGCCGCGGCCGAGCGCCACGAGATGTTGCGTTTCTGGGAAAGCACAGATCCCCACTGCTGTTGGGCCTATAGATAGGGCGCCAAGGCACCGTGAAGAGCAGCAACAGCTTTCAGGGCTGGGCCCTTCCTTGTGGGAGAAGGAGCCGGACGTTTGCCTTTTCGGCAAGAGGCTCTGCTGCGGCCGAGCGCCACGAGATGTTGCGTCTCTGGGAAAGCACAGAGTCCTAATGCTGTTGTGCCTGTAGATAGGGCGCCAAGGCACCGTGAAGAGCAGCAAGAGCTTTCAGGGCTGGGCCCTTCCTTGTGGGAGAAGGAGCCGGACGTTTGACTTTTCGGCAAGAGGCTCTGCCGCGGCAGAGAGCCACGAGATGTTGCGTCTCTGGGAAAGCCCAGATCCCCACTGCTGTTGTGCCTATAGATATGGCGCCAAGGCACCGTGAAGAGCAGCAAGAGCTTTCAGGGCTGGGCCCTTCCTTGTGGGAGAAGGAGCCGGACGTTTGCCTTTTCGGCAAGAGGCTCTGACGCGGCCGTGCGCCACGAGATGTTGCCTCTCTGGGAAAGCACAGATCCCCACTGCTGTTGTGCCTGTAGATAGGGCGCCAAGGTCACCGTGAAGAGCAGCAACAGCTTTCAGGGCTGGGCCCTTCCTTGTGGGAGAAGGAGCCGGACGTTTGCCTTTTCGGCAAGAGGCTCTGCCGCGGCCGAGCGCCACGAGATGTTGCGTCTCTGGGAAAGCACAGATCCCCACTGCTGTTGTGCCTGTAGATAGGGCGCCAAGGCACCGTGAAGAGCAGCAAGAGCTTTCAGGGCTGGGCCCTTCCTTGTGGGAGAAGGAGCCGGACGTTTGCCTTTTCGGCAAGAGGCTCTGCCGCGGCCGAGCGCCACGAGATGTTGCGTCTCTGGGAAAGCACAGATGCCCACTGCTGTTGTGCCTGTAGATAGGGCGCCAAGGCACCGTGAAGAGCAGCAAGAGCTTTCAGGTCTGGGCCTTCCTTGTGGGAGAAGGAGCCGGACGTTTGCCTTTTCGGCAAGAGGCTCTGCCGCGGCCGAGCGCCACGAGATGTTGCGTCTCTGGGAAAGCCCAGATCCCCACTGCTGTTGTGCCTGTAGATAGGGCGCCAAGGCACCGTGAAGAGCAGCAAGAGCTTTCAGGGCTGGGCCCTTCCTTGTGGGAGAAGGAGCCCGACGTTTGCCTTTTCGGCAAGAGGCTCTGCCGCGGGCCGAGCGCCACGAGATGTTGCGTCTCTGGGAAAGCCCAGATCCCCACTGCTGTTGTGCCTGTAGATAGGGCGCCAAGGCACCGTTAAGAGCAGCAAGACCTTTCAGGGCTGGGCCCTTCCTTGTCGGAGAAGGAGCCCGACGTTTGCCTTTTCGGCAAGAGGCTCTGCCGCGGCCGAGCGCCACGAGATGTTGCGTCTCTGGGAAAGCACAGATGCCCACTGCTGTTGTGCCTGTAGATAGGGCGCCAAGGCACCGTGAAGAGCAGCAAGAGCTTTCAGGGCTGGGCCCTTCCTTGTGGGAGAAGGAGCCGGACGTTTGCCTTTTCGGCAAGAGGCTCTGCCGCGGCCGAGCGCCATGAGATGTTGCGTCTCTGGGAAAGCACAGATCCCCACTGCTGTTGTGCCTGTACATAGGGCGCCAAGGCACCGTGAAGAGCAGCAAGAGCTTTCAGGCCTAGGCCCTTCCTTGTGGGAGAAGGAGCCGGACGTTTGCCTTTTCGGCAAGAGGCTCTGCCGCGGCCGAGCGCCACGAGATGTTGCGTCTCTGGGAAAGCCCAGATGCCCACTGCTGTTGTGCCTGTAGATAGGGCGCCAAGGCACCGTGAAGAGCAGCAAGAGCTTTCAGGGCTGGGCCCTTCCTTGTGGGAGAAGGAGCCCGACGTTTGCCTTTTCGGCAAGAGGCTCTGCCGCGGCCGAGCGCCACGAGATGTTGCGTCTCTGGGAAAGCACAGATGCCCACTGCTGTTGTGCCTGTAGATAGGGCGCAAAGGCACCGTGAAGAGCAGCAAGAGCTTTCAGGGCTGGGCCCTTCCTTGTGGGAGAAGGAGGCGGACGTTTGCCTTTTCGGCAAGAGGCTCTGCCGCGGCCGAGTGCCATGAGATCTTCCGTCTCTGGGAAAGCACAGATCCCCACTGCTGTTGTGCCTGTAGATAGGGCGCCAAGGCACCGTGAAGAGCAGCAAGAGCTTTCAGGGCTGGGCCCTTCCTTGTGGGAGAAGGAGCCGCACGTTTGCCTTTTCGGCAAGAGGCTCTGCCGCGGCCGAGCGCCACGAGATGTTGAGTCTCTGGGAAAGCACAGATCCCCACTGCTGTTGTGCCTGTCGATAGGGCGCCAAGGCACCGTGAAGAGCAGCAAGAGCTTTCAGGGCTGGGCCCTTCCTTGTGGAAGAAGGAGCCGGACGTTTGCCTTTTCGGCAAGAGGCTCTGCCTGCGGCCGAGCGCCACGAGATGTTGCGTCTCTGGGAAAGCACAGATCCCCACTGCTGTTGTGCCTGTAGATAGGGCGCCAAGGCACCGTGAAGAGCAGCAAGAGCTTTCAGGGCTGGGCCCTTCCTTGTGGGAGCAGGAGCCGGACGTTTGCCTTTTCGGCAAGAGGCTCTGCCGCGGCCGAGCGCCACGAGATGTTGCGTCTCTGGGAAAGCACAGATCCCCACTGCTGTTGTGCCTGTAGGTAGGGCGCCAAGGGCACCGTGAAGAGCAGCAAGAGCTTTCAGGGCTGGGCCCTTCCTTGTGGGAGAAGGAGCCGCACGTTTGCCTTTTCGGCAAGAGGCTCTGCCGCGGCCGAGCGCCACGAGATGTTGCGTCTCTGGGAAAGCACAGATCCCCACTGTTGTTGTGCCTGTCGATCGGGCGCCAAGGCACCGTGAAGAGCAGCAAGAGCTTTCAGGGCTGGGCCCTTCCTTGTGGGAGAAGGAGCCGGACGTTTGCCTTTTCGGCAAGAGGCTCTGCCGCGGCCGAGCGCCACGAGATGTTGCGTCTCTGGGAAAGCACAGATCCCCACTGCTGTTGTGCCTATAGATAGGGCGCCAAGGCACCGTGAAGAGCAGCAACAGCTTTCAGGGCTGGGCCCTTCCTTGTGGGAGAAGGAGCCGGACGTTTGCCTTTTCGGCAAGAGGCTCTGCTGCGGCCGAGCGCCACGAGATGTTGCGTCTCTGGGAAAGCACAGAGTCCTAATGCTGTTGTGCCTGTAGATAGGGCGCCAAGGCACCGTGAAGAGCAGCAAGAGCTTTCAGGGCTGGGCCCTTCCTTGTGGGAGAAGGAGCCGGAACGTTTGACTTTTCGGCAAGAGGCTCTGCCGCGGCAGAGAGCCACGAGATGTTGCGTCTCTGGGAAAGCCCAGATCCCCACTGCTGTTGTGCCTATAGATATGGCGCCAAGGCACCGTGAAGAGCAGCAAGAGCTTTCAGGGCTGGGCCCTTCCTTGTGGGAGAAGGAGCCGGACGTTTGCCTTTTCGGCAAGAGGCTCTGACGCGGCCGTGCGCCACGAGATGTTGCCTCTCTGGGAAAGCACAGATCCCCACTGCTGTTGTGCCTGTAGATAGGGCGCCAAGGTCACCGTGAAGAGCAGCAACAGCTTTCAGGGCTGGGCCCTTCCTTGTGGGAGAAGGAGCCGGACGTTTGCCTTTTCGGCAAGAGGCTCTGCCGCGGCCGAGCGCCACGAGATGTTGCGTCTCTGGGAAAGCACAGATCCCCACTGCTGTTGTGCCTGTAGATAGGGCGCCAAGGCACCGTGAAGAGCAGCAAGAGCTTTCAGGGCTGGGCCCTTCCTTGTGGGAGAAGGAGCCGCACGTTTGCCTTTTCGGCAAGAGGCTCTGCCGCGGCCGAGCGCCACGAGATGTTGCGTCTCTGGGAAAGCACAGATGCCCACTGCTGTTGTGCCTGTAGATAGGGCGCCAAGGCACCGTTAAGAGCAGCAAGACCTTTCAGGGCTGGGCCCTTCCTTGTGGGAGAAGGAGCCGGACGTTTGCCTTTTCGGCAAGAGGCTCTGCCGCGGCCGAGCGCCACGAGATGTTGCGTCTCTGGGAAAGCCCAGATCCCCACTGCTGTTGTGCCTGTAGATAGGGCGCCAAGGCACCGTGAAGAGCAGCAAGAGCTTTCAGGTCTGGGCCCTTCCTTGTGGGAGAAGGAGCCCGACGTTTGCCTTTTCGGCAAGAGGCTCTGCCGCGGCCGAGCGCCACGAGATGTTGCGTCTCTGGGAAAGCACAGATCCCCACTGCTGCTGTGCCTGTAGATAGGGCGCCAAGGCACCGTGAAGAGCAGCAAGAGCTTTCAGGGCTGGGCCCTTCCTTGTGGGAGAAGGAGCCGGACGTTTGCCTTTTCGGCAAGAGGCTCTGCCGCGGCCGAGCGCCATGAGATGTTGCGTCTCTGGGAAAGCACAGATCCCCACTGCTGTTGTGCCTGTACATAGGGCGCCAAGGCACCATGAAGAGCAGCAAGAGCTTTCAGGCCTAGGCCCTTCCTTGTGGGAGAAGGAGCCGGACGTTTGCCTTTTCGGCAAGAGGCTCTGCCGCGGACGAGCGCCACGAGATGTTGCGTCTCTGGGAAATCCCAGATCCCCACTGCTGTTGTGCCTGTAGATAGGGCGCCAAGGCACCGTGAAGAGCAGCAAGAGCTTTCAGGGCTGGGCCCTTCCTTGTGGGAGAAGGAGCCCGACGTTTGCCTTTTCGGCAAGAGGCTCTGCCGCGGCCGAGCGCCACGAGATGTTGCGTCTCTGGGAAAGCACAGATGCCCACTGCTGTTGTGCCTGTAGATAGGGCGCCAAGGCACCGTGAAGAGCAGCAAGAGCTTTCAGGGCTGGGCCCTTCCTTGTGGGAGAAGGAGCCGGACGTTTGCCTTTTCGGCAAGAGGCTCTGCCGCGGCCGAGCGCCACGAGATGTTGCGTCTCTGGGAAAGCACAGATCCCCACTGCTGTTGTGCCTGTCGATAGGGTGCCAAGGCACCGTGAAGAGCAGCAAGAGCTTTCAGGACTGGGCCCTTCCTTGTGGAAGAAGGAGCCGGACGTTTGCCTTTTCGGCAAGAGGCTCTGCCGCGGCCGAGCGCCACGAGATGTTGCGTCTCTGGGAATCCCCACTGCTGTTGTGCCTGTAGATAGGGCGCCAAGGCACCGTGAAGAGCAGCAAGAGCTTTCAGGGCTGGGCCCTTCCTTGTGGGAGAAGGAGCCGGACGTTTGCCTTTTCGGCAAGAGGCTCTGCCGCGGCCGAGCGCCATGAGATCTTGCGTCTCCGGGAAAGCACAGATCCCCACTGCTGTTGTGCCTGTAGATAGGGTGCCAAGGCACCGTGAAGAGCAGCAAGAGCTTTCAGGGCTGGGCCCTTCCTTGTGGGAGAAGGAGCCGACGTTTGCCTTTTCGGCAAGAGCTCTGCCGCGGCCGAGCGCCATGAGATGTTGCGTCTCTGGGAAAGCACAGATCCCCACTGCTGTTGTGCCTATAGACAGGGCGCCAAGGCACCGTGAAGAGCAGCAAGAGCTTTCAGGGCTGGGCCCTTCCTTGTGGGAGAAGGAGCCGGACTTTTGCCTTTTCGGCAAGAGGCTCTGCCGCGGCCGAGCGCCATGAGATGTTGCGTCTCTGGGAAAGCACAGATCCCCACTGCTGTTGTGCCTGTAGATAGGGCGCCAAGGCACCGTGAAGAGCAGCAAGAGCTTTCAGGGCTGGGCCCTTCCTTGTGGGAGAAGGAGCCCGACGTTTGCCTTTTCGGCAAGAGGCTCTGCCGCGGCCGAGCGCCACGAGATGTTGCGTCTCTGGGAAAGCACAGATCCCCACTGCTGTTGTGCCTGTAGATAGGGCGCCAAGGCACCGTTAAGAGCAGCAAGACCTTTCAGGGCTGGGCCCTTCCTTGTGGAGAAGGAGCCGGACGTTTGCCTTTTCGGCAAGAGGCTCTGCCGCGGCCGAGCGCCACGAGATGTTGCGTCTCTGGGAAAGCACAGATCCCCACTGCTGTTGTGCCTGTAGATAGGGCGCCAAGGCACCGTGAAGAGCAGCAAGAGCTTTCAGGGCTGGGCCCTTCCTTGTGGGAGAAGGAGACGGACGTTTGCCTTTTCGGCAAGAGGCTCTGCCGCGGCCGAGCGCCACGAGATGTTGCGTCACTGGGAAAGCACAGATCCCCACTGCTGTTGTGCCTGTAGATAGGGCGCCAAGGCACCGTGAAGAGCAGCAAGAGCTTTCAGGGCTGGGCCCTTCCTTGTGGGAGAAGGAGCCGGACGTTTGCCTTTTCGGCAAGAGGCTCTGCCGCGGCCGAGCGCCATGAGATGTTGCGTCTCTGGGAAAGCACAGATCCCCACTGCTGTTGTGCCTGTCGATCGGGCGCCAAGGCACCGTGAAGAGCAGCAAGAGCTTTCAGGGCTGGGCCCTTCCTTGTGGGAGAAGGAGCCGCACGTTTGCCTTTTCGGCAAGAGGCTCTGCCGCGGCCGAGCGCCACGAGATGTTGCGTCTCTGGGAAAGCACAGATCCCCACTGCTGTTGTGCCTGTAGATAGGGCGCCAAGGCACCGTGAGAGCAGCAAGAGCTTTCAGGCTGGGCCCTTCCTTGTGGGAGAAGGAGCCCGACGTTTGCCTTTTCGGCAAGAGGCTCTGCCGCGGCCGAGCGCCACGAGATGTTGCGTCTCTGGGAAAGCACAGATCCCCACTGCTGTTGTGCCTGTAGATAGGGCGCCAAGGCACCGTTAAGAGCAGCAAGAGCTTTCAGGGCTGGGCCCTTCCTTGTGGGAGAAGGAGCCGGACGTTTGCCTTTTCGGCAAGAGGCTCTGCCGCGGCCGAGCGCCACGAGATGTTGCGTCTCTGGGAAAGCACAGATCCCCACTGCTGTTGTGCCTGTAGATAGGGCGCCAAGGCACCGTGAAGAGCAGCAAGAGCTTTCAGGGCTGGGCCCTTCCTTGTGGGAGAAGGAGCCGGACGTTTGCCTTTTCGGCAAGAGGCTCTGCCGCGGCCGAGCGCCACGAGATGTTGCGTCTCTGGGAAAGCCCAGATCCCCACTGCTGCTGTGCCTGTAGATAGGGCGCCAAGGCACCGTGAAGAGCAGCAAGAGCTTTCAGGGCTGGGCCCTTCCTTGTGGGAGAAGGAGCCGGACGTTTGCCTTTTCGGCAAGAGGCTCTGCCGCGGCCGAGTGCAACGAGATGTTGCGTCTCTGGGAAAGCACAGATCCCCACTGCTGTTGTGCCTGTAGATAGGGCGCCAAGGCACCGTGAAGAGCAGCAAGAGCTTTCAGGCTGGGCCCTTCCTTGTGGGAGAAGGAGCCGGACGTTTGCCTTTTCGGCAAGAGGCTCTGCCGCGGCAGAGCGCCACGAGATGTTGCGTCTCTGGGAAAGCACAGATCCCCACTGCTGTTGTGCCTGTATATAGGGCGCCAAGGCACCGTGAAGAGAAGCAAGAGCTTTCAGGGCTGGGCCCTTCCTTGTGGGAGAAGGAGACGGACGTTTGCCTTTTCGGCAAGAGGCTCTGACGCGGGCCGTGCGCCACGAGATGTTGCCTCTCTGGGAAAGCACAGATCCCCACTGCTGTTGTGCCTGTAGATAGGGCGCCAAGGTCACCGTGAAGAGCAGCAACAGCTTTCAGGGCTGGGCCCTTCCTTGTGGGAGAAGGAGCCGGACGTTTGCCTTTTCGGCAAGAGGCTCTGCCGCGGCCGAGCGCCACGAGATGTTGCGTCTCTGGGAAAGCACAGATCCCCACTGCTGTTGTGCCTGTAGATAGGGCGCCAAGGCACCGTGAAGAGCAGCAAGAGCTTTCAGGGCTGGGCCCTTCCTTGTGGGAGAAGGAGCCGGACGTTTGCCTTTCGGGCAAGAGGCTCTGCCGCGGCCGAGCGCCATGAGATCTTGCGTCTCCGGGAAAGCACAGATCCCCACTGCTGTTGTGCCTGTAGATAGGGTGCCAAGGCACCGTGAAGAGCAGCAAGAGCTTTCAGGGCTGGGCCCTTCCTTGTGGGAGAAGGAGCCGGACGTTTGCCTTTTCGGCAAGAGGCTCTGCCGCGGCCGAGCGCCATGAGATGTTGCGTCTCTGGGAAAGCACAGATCCCCACTGCTGTTGTGCCTATAGACAGGGCGCCAAGGCACCGTGAAGAGCAGCAAGAGCTTTCAGGGCTGGGCCCTTCCTTGTGGGAGAAGGAGCCGGACGTTTGCCTTTTCGGCAAGAGGCTCTGCCGCGGCCGAGCGCCACGAGATGTTGCGTCTCTGGGAAAGCACAGATCCCCACTGCTGTTGTGCCTGTCGATCGGGCGCCAAGGCACCGTGAAGAGCAGCAAGAGCTTTCAGGGCTGGGCCCTTCCTTGTGGGAGAAGGAGCCCGACGTTTGCCTTTTCGGCAAGAGGCTCTGCCGCGGCCGAGCGCCACGAGATGTTGCGTCTCTGGGAAAGCACAGATGCCCACTGCTGTTGTGCCTGTAGATAGGGCGCCAAGGCACCGTGAAGAGCAGCAAGAGCTTTCAGGGCTGGGCCCTTCCTTGTGGGAGAAGGAGCCCGACGTTTGCCTTTTCGGCAAGAGGCTCTGCCGCGGCCGAGCGCCACGAGATGTTGCGTCTCTGGGAAAGCACAGATCCCCACTGCTGTTGTGCCTGTAGATAGGGCGCCAAGGCACCGTGAAGAGCAGCAAGAGCTTTCAGGGCTGGGCCCTTCCTTGTGGGAGAAGGAGCCGGACGTTTGCCTTTTCGGCAAGAGGCTCTGCCGCGGCCGAGCGCCATGAGATGTTGCGTCTCTGGGAAAGCACAGATCCCCACTGCTGTTGTGCCTGTCGATCGGGCGCCAAGGCACCGTGAAGAGCAGCAAGAGCTTTCAGGGCTGGGCCCTTCCTTGTGGGAGAAGGAGCCGCACGTTTGCCTTTTCGGCAAGAGGCTCTGCCGCGGCCGAGCGCCACGAGATGTTGCGTCTCTGGGAAAGCACAGATCCCCACTGCTGTTGTGCCTGTAGATAGGGCGCCAAGGCACCGTGAAGAGCAGCAAGAGCTTTCAGGGCTGGGCCCTTCCTTGTGGGAGAAGGAGCCCGACGTTTGCCTTTTCGGCAAGAGGCTCTGCCGCGGCCGAGCGCCACGAGATGTTGCGTCTCTGGGAAAGCACAGATGCCCACTGCTGTTGTGCCTGTAGATAGGGCGCAAAGGCACCGTGAAGAGCAGCAAGAGCTTTCAGGGCTGGGCCCTTCCTTGTGGGAGAAGGAGGCGGACGTTTGCCTTTTCGGCAAGAGGCTCTGCCGCGGCCGAGTGCCATGAGATCTTCCGTCTCTGGGAAAGCACAGATCCCCACTGCTGTTGTGCCTGTAGATAGGGCGCCAAGGCACCATGAAGAGCAGCAAGAGCTTTCAGGGCTGGGCCCTTCCTTGTGGGAGAAGGAGCCGGACGTTTGCCTTTTCGGCAAGAGGCTCTGCCGCGGCCGAGCGCCACGAGATGTTGCGTCTCTGGGAAAACACAGATCCCCACTGCTGTTGTGCCTGTAGATAGGGCGCCAAGGCACCGTGAAGAGCAGCAAGAGCTTTCAGGGCTGGGCCCTTCCTTGTGGGAGAAGGAGCCGCACGTTTGCCTTTTCGGCAAGAGGCTCTGCCGCGGCCGAGCGAGGCTCTGCCGCGGCCGAGCGCCACGAGATGTTGCGTCTCTGGGAAAAGCACAGATCCCCACTGCTGTTGTGCCTGTCGATAGGGCGCCAAGGCACCCGTGAAGAGCAGCAAGAGCTTTCAGGGCTGGGCCCTTCCTTGTGGGAGAAGGAGCCGGACGTTTGCCTTTTCGGCAAGAGGCTCTGCCGCGGCCGAGCGCCATGAGATGTTGCGTCTCTGGGAAAGCACAGATCCCCACTGCTGTTGTGCCTGTACATAGGGCGCAGGCACCATGAAGAGCAGCAAGAGCTTTCAGGCCTAGGCCCTTCCTTGTGGGAGAAGGAGCCGGACGTTTGCCTTTTCGGCAAGAGGCTCTGCCGCGGCCGAGCGCCACGAGATGTTGCGTCTCTGGGAAAGCCCAGATCCCCACTGCTGTTGTGCTGTAGATAGGGCGCCAAGGCACCGTGAAGAGCAGCAAGAGCTTTCAGGGCTGGGCCCTTCCTTGTGGGAGAAGGAGCCCGACGTTTGCCTTTTCGGCAAGAGGCTCTGCCGCGGCCGAGCGCCACGAGATGTTGCGTCTCTGGGAAAGCACAGATGCCCACTGCTGTTGTGCCTGTAGATAGGGCGCCAAGGCACCGTGAAGAGCAGCAAGAGCTTTCAGGGCTGGGCCCTTCCTTGTGGGAGAAGGAGCCGGACGTTTGCCTTTTCGGCAAGAGGCTCTGCCGCGGCCGAGCGCCACGAGATGTTGCGTCTCTGGGAAAGCACAGATCCCCACTGCTGTTGTGCCTGTCGATAGGGCGCCAAGGCACCGTGAAGAGCAGCAAGAGCTTTCAGGACTGGGCCCTTCCTTGTGGAAGAAGGAGCCGGACGTATTGCCTTTTCGGCAAGAGGCTCTGCCGCGGCCGAGCGCCACGAGATGTTGCGTCTCTGGGAAAGCACAGATCCCCACTGCTGTTGTGCCTGTAGATAGGGCGCCAAGGCACCGTGAAGAGCAGCAAGAGCTTCAGGGCTGGGCCCTTCCTTGTGGGAGAAGGGAGCCGGACGTTTGCCTTTTCGGCAAGAGGCTCTGCCGCGGCCGGAGCGCCATGAGATCTTGCGTCTCCGGGAGAAGCACAGATCCCCACTGCTGTTGTGGCCTGTAGATAGGGTGGCCAAGGCACCGTGAAGAGCAGCAAGAGCTTTCAGGGCTGGGCCCTTCCTTGTGGGAGAAGGAGCCGGACGTTTGCCTTTTCGGCAAGAGGCTCTGCCGCGGCCGAGCGCCATGAGATGTTGCGTCTCTGGGAAAGCACAGATCCCCACTGCTGTTGTGCCTATAGACAGGGCGCCAAGGCACCGTGAAGAGCAGCAAGAGCTTTCAGGGCTGGGCCCTTCCTTGTGGGAGAAGGAGCCGGACTTTTGCCTTTTCGGCAAGAGGCTCTGCCGCGGCCGAGCGCCATGAGATGGTTGCGTCTCTGGGATAGCACAGATCCCCACTGCTGTTGTGCCTGTAGATAGGGCGCCAAGGCACCGTGAAGAGCAGCAAGAGCTGTTCAGGCTGGGCCCTTCCTTGTGGGAGAAGGAGCCCGACGTTTGCCTTTTCGGCAAGAGGCTCTGCCGCGGACCGAGCGCCACGAGATGTTGCGTCTCTGGGAAAGCACAGATCCCCACTGCTGTTGTGCCTGTAGATAGGGCGCCAAGGCACCGTTAAGAGCAGCAAGACCTTTCAGGGCTGGGCCCTTCCTTGTGGGGAGAAGGGAGCCGGACGTTTGCCTTTTCGGCAAGAGGCTCTGCCGCGGCCCGAGCGCCACGAGATGTTGCCGTCTCTGGGAAAGCACAGATCCCCACTGCTGTTGTGCCTGTAGATAGGGCGCCAAGGCACCGTGAAGAGCAGCAAGAGCTTTCAGGGCTGGGCCCTTCCTTGTGGGAGAAGGAGACGGACGTTTGCCTTTTCGGCAAGAGGCTCTGCCGCGGCGAGCGCCACGAGATGTTGCGTCTCTGGGAAAGCACAGATCCCCACTGCTGTTGTGCCTGTAGATAGGGGCGCCAAGGCACCGTGAAGAGCAGCAAGAGCTTTCAGGGCTGGGCCCTTCCTTGTGGGAGAAGGAGCCGGACGTTTGCCTTTTCGGCAAGAGGCTCTGCCGCGGCCGAGCGCCATGAGATGTTGCGTCTCTGGGAAAGCACAGATCCCCACTGCTGTTGTGCCTGTCGATCGGCGCCAAGGCACCGTGAAGAGCAGCAAGAGCTTTCAGGGCTGGGCCCTTCCTTGTGGGAGAAGGAGCCGCACGTTTGCCTTTTCGGCAAGAGGCTCTGCCGCGGCCGAGCGCCACGAGATGTTGCGTCTCTGGGAAAGCACAGATCCCCACTTGCTGTTGTGCCTGTAGATAGGGCGCCAAGGCACCGTGGAAAGAGCAGCAAGAGCTTTCAGGGCTGGGGCCCTTCCTTGTGGGAGAAGGAGCCGGACGTTTGCCTTTTCGGCAAGAGGCTCTGCCGCGGTCCCGAGGTCGAGCGCACGAGATGTTGCGTCTCTGGGAAAGCACAGATCCCCACTGCTGTTGTGCCTGTAGATAGGGCGCCAAGGCACCGTGAAGAGCAGCAAGAGCTTTCAGGGCTGGGCCCTTCCTTGTGGGAGAAGGAGCCGGACGTTTGCCTTTCGGCAAGAGGCTTCCGCGGCCGAGCGCCACGAGATGTTGCGTCTCTGGGAAAGCCCAGATCCCCACTGCTGCTGTGCCTGTAGATAGGGCGCCAAAGGCACCGTGAAGAGCAGCAAGAGCTTTCAGGGCTTGGCACTTCCTTGTGGGAGAAGGAGCCGGACGTTTGCCTTTCGGCAAGAGGCTCTGCCGCGGCCGAGTGCAACGAGATGTTGCGTCTCTGGGAAAGCACAGATCCCCACTGCTGTTGTGTGCCTGTAGATAGGGCGCCA
The DNA here is from genome assembly GCF_026419915.1 of Harpia harpyja. Classification (NCBI taxonomy): domain Eukaryota; kingdom Metazoa; phylum Chordata; class Aves; order Accipitriformes; family Accipitridae; genus Harpia; species Harpia harpyja. The sequence goes on along the minus strand of NW_026293157.1, from coordinate 145,054 downwards.
AGGCACCGTGAAGAGCAGCAAGAGCTTTCAGGGCTGGGCCCTTCCTTGTGGGAGAAGGAGCCGGACGTTTGCCTTTTCGGCAAGAGGCTCTGCCGCGGCCCGAGCGCCACGAGATGTTGCGTCTCTGGGAAAGCACAGATCCCCACTGCTGTTGTGCCTGTATATAGGGCACCAAGGCACCGTGAAGAGAAGCAAGAGCTTTCAGGGCTGGGCCCTTCCTTGTGTGAGAAGGAGACGGACGTTTGCCTTTTCGGCAAGAGGCTCTGACGCGGCCGTGCGCTCACGAGATGTTGCCTCTCTGGGAAAGCACAGATCCCCACTGCTGTTGTGCCTGTAGATAGGGCGCCAAGGTCACCGTGAAGAGCAGCAACAGCTTTCAGGGCTGGGCCCTTCCTTGTGGGAGAAGGAGCCGGGACGTTTGCCTTTTCGGCAAAGAGGCTCTGCCGCGGGCCGAGCGCCACGAGATGTTGCGTCTCTGGGAAAGCACAGATCCCCACTGCTGTTGTGCCTGTAGATAGGGCGCCAAGGCACCGTGAAGAGCAGCAAGAGCTTCAGGGCTGGGGCCCTTCTTGTGGGAGAAGGAGCCGGACGTTTGCCTTTTCGGCAAGAGGCTCTGCCGCGGGCCGAGCGCCATGAGATCTTGCGTCTCCGGAAAGCACAGATCCCCACTGCTGTTGTGCCTGTAGATAGGGTGCCCAAGGCACCGTGAAGAGCAGCAAGAGCTTTCAGGGCTGGGCCCTTCCTTGTGGGAGAAGGAGCCGGACGTTTGCCTTTTCGGCAAGAGGCTCTGCCGCGGACCGAGCGCCATGAGATGTTGCGTCTCTGGAAAGCACAGATCCCCACTGCTGTTGTGCCTATAGACAGGGCGCAAAGGCACCGTGAAGAGCAGCAAGAGCTTTCAGGGCTGGGCCCTTCCTTGTGGGAGAAGGAGCCGGACGTTTGCCTTTTCGGCAAGAGGCTCTGCCGCGGCCGAGCGCCACGAGATGTTGCGTCTCTGGGAAAGCACAGATCCCCACTGTTGTTGTGCCTGTCGATCGGGCGCCAAGGCACCGTGAAGAGCAGCAAGAGCTTTCAGGGCTGGGCCCTTCCTTGTGGGAGAAGGAGCCCGACGTTTGCCTTTTCGGCAGAGGCTCTGCCGCGGCCGAGCGCCACGAGATGTTGCGTCTCTGGGAAAGCACAGATGCCCACTGCTGATGTGCCTGTAGATAGGGCGCCAAGGCACCGTGAAGAGCAGCAAGAGCTTTCAGGGCTGGGCCCTTCCTTGTGGGAGATGGAGCCCGACGTTTGCCTTTTCGGCAAGAGGCTCTGCCGCGGCCGAGCGCCACGAGATGTTGCGTCTCTGGGAAAGCACAGATCCCCACTGCTTGTTGTTGCCTGTAGATAGGGCGCCAAGGCACCGTGAAGAGCAGCACGAGCTTTCAGGGCTGGGCCCTTCCTTGTGGGAGAAGGAGCCGGACGTTTGCCTTTTCGGCAAGAGGCTCTGCCGCGGCCGAGCGCCATGAGATGTTGCGTCTCTGGGAAAGCACAGATCCCCACTGCTCTTGTGCCTGTCGATCGGGCGCCAAGGCACCGTGAAGAAGAGCAGCAAGAGCTTTCAGGGCTGGGCCCTTCCTTGTGGGGAGAAGGAGCCGCACGTTTGCCTTTTCGGCAAGAGGCTCTGCCGCGGCCGAGCGCCACGAGATGTTGCGTCTCTGGGAAAGCACAGATCCCCACTGCTGTTGTGCCTGTAGATAGGGCGCCAAGGCACCGTGAAGAGCAGCAAGAGCTTTCAGGGCTGGGCCCTTCCTTGGTGGGAGAAGGAGCCCGACGTTTGCCTTTTCGGCAAGAGCTCTGCCGCTGGCCGAGCGCCACGAGATGTTGCGTCTCTGGGAAAGCACAGATGCCCACTGCTGTTGTGCCTGTAGATAGGGCGCAAAGGCACCGTGAAGAGCAGCAAGAGCTTTCAGGGCTGGGCCCTTCCTTGTGGGAGAAGGAGGCGGACGTTTGCCTTTTCGGCAAGAGGCTCTGCCGCGGCCGAGTGCCATGAGATCTTCCGTCTCTGGGAAAGCACAGATCCCCACTGCTGTTGTGCCTGTAGATAGGGCGCCAAGGCACCATGAAGAGCAGCAAGAGCTTTCAGGGCTGGGCCCTTCCTTGTGGGAGAAGGAGCCGGGACGTTTGCCTTTTCGGCAAGAGGCTCTGCCGCGGCCGAGCGCCACGAGATGTTGCGTCTCTGGGAAAAACCACAGATCCCCACTGCTGTTGTGCCTGTAGATAGGGCGCCAAGGCACCGTGAAGAGCAGCAAGAGCTTTCAGGGCTGGGCCCTTCCTTGTGGGAGGAAGGAGCCGCACGTTTGCCTTTTCGGCAAGAGGCTCTGCCGCGGCCTGGAGCGCCACGAGATGTTGCGTCTCTGGGGAAAGCACAGATCCCCACTGCTGTTGTGCCTGTAGATAGGGCGCCAAGGCACCGTGAAGAGCAGCAAGAGCTTTCAGGGCTGGGCCCTTCCTTGTGGGAGAAGGAGCCGGACGTTTGCCTTTTCGGCAAGAGGCCTCTGCCGCGGCCGAACGCCACGAGATGTTGCATCTCCTGGGAAAGCCCAGATCCCCACTGCTCTTGTGCCTGTAGATAGGGCGCCAAGGTCACCGTGAAGAGCAGCAAGAGCTTTCAGGGCTGGGCCCTTCCTTGTGGGAGAAGGAGCCGCACGTTAGCCTTTTCGGCAAGAGGCTCTGCCGCGGCCGAGCGCCACGAGATGTTGCGTCTCTGGGAAAGCCCAGATGCCCACTGCTGCTGTGCCTGTAGATAGGGCGCCAAGGCACCGTGAAGAGCAGAAACAGCTTTCAGGGCTGGGCCCTTCCTTGTGGGAGAAGGAGCCGGACGTTTGCCTTTTCGGCAAGAGGCTCTGCCGCGGCCGAGCGCCACGAGATGTTGCGTCTCTGGGAAAGCACAGATGCCCACTGCTCTTGTGCCTGTAGATAGGGCGCCAAGGCACCGTGAAGAGCAGCAAGAGCTTTCAGGGCTGGGCCCTTCCTTGTGGGAGAAGGAGCCCGACGTTTGCCTTTTCGGCAAGAGGCTCTGCGCGCGGCCGAGCGCCACGAGATGTTGCGTCTCTGGGAAAGCACAGATCCCCACTGCTGCTGTGCCTGTAGATAGGGCGCCAAGGCACCGTGAAGAGCAGCAAGAGCTTTCAGGGCTGGGCCCTTCCTTGTGGGAGAAGGAGACGGACGTTTGCCTTTTCGGCAAGAGGCTCTGCCGCGGCCGAGCGCCACGAGATGTTGCGTCTATTGGAAAGCACAGATGCCCACTGCTGTTGTGCCTGTACATAGGGCGCCAAGGCACCGTGAAGAGCAGCAAGAGCTTTCAGGGCTGGGCCCTTGGGAGAAGGAGCCGCACGTTTGCCTTTTCGGCAAGAGGCTCTGCCGCGGCCGAGCGCCACGAGATGTTGCGTCTCTGGGAAAGCACAGATCCCCACTGCTGTTGTGCCTGTAGATAGGGCGCCAAGGCACCGTGAAGAGCAGCAACAGCTTTCAGGGCTGAGCCCTTCCTTGTGGGAGAAGGAGCCGGACGTTTGCCTTTTCGGCAAGAGGCTCTGCCGCGGGCCGAGCGCCATGAGATGTTGCGTCTCTGGGAAAGCCCAGATGCCCACTGCTGTTGTGCCTGTAGATAGGGTGCCAAGGCACCGTGAAGAGCAGCAAGAGCTTTCAGGGCTGGGCCCTTCCTTGTGGGAGAAGGAGCCGGACGTTTGCCTTTTCGGCAAGAGGGCTCTGCCGCGGGCCGAGCGCCACGAGATGTTGCGTCTCTGGGAAAGCACAGATGCCCACTGCTGTTGTGCCTGTAGGTAGGGCGCCAAGGCACCGTGAAGAGCAGCAACAGCTTTCAGGGCTGGGCCCTTCCTTGTGGGAGAAGGAGCCGGACGTTTGCCTTTTCGGCAAGAGGCTCTGCCGCGGCCGGAGCGCCACGAGATGTTGCGTCTCTGGGAAAGCCCAGATCCCCACTGCTGTGGTGCCTATAGATATGGCGCCAAGGCACCGTGAAGAGCAGCAACAGCTTTCAGGGCTGGGCCCTTCCTTGTGGGAGAAGGAGCCAGATGTTTGCCTTTTCGGCAAGAGGCTCTGCCGCGGCCGAGCGCCACGAGATGTTGCGTCTCTGGGAAAGCACAGATCCCCACTGCTGTTGTGCCTGTAGATAGGGCGCCAAGACACCGTGAAGAGCAGCAAGAGCTTTCAGGGCTGGGCCCTTCCTTGTGGGAGAAGGAGCCGGACGTTTGCCTTTTCGGCAAGAGGCTCTGCCGCGGGCCGAGCGCCACGAGATGTTGCATCTCTGGGAAAGCCCAGAACCCCACTGCTCTTGTGCCTGTAGATAGGGCGCCAAGGCACCGTGAAGAGCAGCAAGAGCTTTCAGGGCTGGTCCCTACTTGTGGGAGAAGGAGCCGCACGTTTGCCTTTTCGGCAAGAGGCTCTGCCGCGGCCGAGCGCCACGAGATGTTGCGTCTCTGGGAAAGCACAGATCCCCACTGCTGTTGTGCCTGTAGATAGGGCGCCAAGGCACCGTGAAGAGCAGCAAGAGCTTTCAGGGCTGGGCCCTTCCTTGTGGGAGAAGGAGCCGGACGTTTGCCTTTTCGGCAAGAGGCTCTGCAGCGGCCGAGCGCCACGAGATGTTGCGTCTCTGGGAAAGCACAGATCCCCACTGATGTTGTGCCTGTAGATAGGGCGCCAAGGCATCGTGAAGAGCAGCAAGAGCTTTCAGGGCTGGGCCCTTCCTTGTGGGAGAAGGAGCCGGACGTTTGCCTTTTCGGCAAGAGGCTCTGCCGCGGCCGAGCGCCACAAGATGTTGCGTCTCTGGGAAGGCCCAGATGCCCACTGCTGTTGTGCCTGTAGATAGGGCGCCAAGGCACCGTGAAGAGCAGCAAGAGCTTTCAGGGCTGGCCCTTCCTTGTGGGAGAAGGAGCCGGACGTTTGCCTTTTCAGCAAGAGGCTCTGCCGCGGCCGAGCGCCACGAGATGTTGCGTCTCTGGGAAAGCACAGATCCCCACTGCTGTTGTGCCTGTAGATAGGGCGCCAAGGCACCGTGAAGAGCAGCAAGAGCTTTCAGGGCTGGGCCCTTCCTTGTGGGAGAAGGAGCCGGACGTTTGCCTTTTCGGCAAGAGGCTCTGCCGCGGCCGAGCGCCACGAGATGTTGCGTCTCTGGGAAAGCACAGATCCCCACTGCTCTTGTGCCTGTAGATAGGGTGCCAAGGCACCGTGAAGAGCAGCAAGAGCTTTCAGGGCTGGGCCCTTCCTTGTGGGAGAAGGAGCCGGACGTTTGCCTTATCGGCAAGAGGCTCTGCCGCGGCCGAGCGCCACGAGATGTTGCGTCTCTGGGAAAGCACAGATGCCCACTGCTGTTGTGCCTGTAGATAGGGCGCCAAGGCACCGTGAAGAGCAGCAAGAGCTTTCAGGGCTGGGCCCTTCCTTGTGGGAGAAGGAGCCGGACGTTTGCCTTTTCAGCAAGAGGCTCTGCCGCGGCCGAGCGCCACGAGATGTTGCGTCTCTGGGAAAGCACAGATGCCCACTGCTGTTGTGCCTGTAGATAGGGCGCCAAGGCACCGTGAAGAGCAGCAAGAGCTTTCAGAGCTGGGCCCTTCCTTGTGGGTGAAGGAGCCGGACGTTTGCCTTTTCGGCAAGAGGCTCTGCCGCGGCCGAGCGCCACGAGATGTTGCGTCTCTGGGAAAGCACAGATGCCCACTGCTCTTGTGCCTGTAGATAGGGTGCCAAGGCACCGTGAAGAGCAGCAAGAGCTTTCAGGGCTGGGCCCTTCCTTGTGGGAGAAAGAGCCGCACGTTTGCCTTTTCGGCAAGAGGCTCTGCCGCGGCCGAGCGCCACGAGATGTTGCGTCTCTGGGAAAGCACAGATCCCCACTGCTGTTGTGCCTGTAGATAGGGCGCCAAGGCACCGTGAAGAGCAGCAAGAGCTTTCAGGGCTGGGCCCTTCCTTGTGGGAGAAGGAGCCGGAAGTTTGCCTTTTCGGCAAGAGGCTCTGCCGCGGCCGAGCGCCACGAGATGTTGCGTCTCTGGGAAAGCACAGATCCCCACTGCTGTTGTGCCTGTAGATAGGGCGCCAAGGCACCGTGAAGAGCAGCAAGAGCTTTCAGGGCTGGGCCCTTCCTTGTGGGAGAAGGAGCCGGACGTTTGCCTTTTCGGCAAGAGGCTCTGCAGCGGGCCGAGCGCCACGAGATGTTGCGTCTCTGGGAAAGCACAGATCCCCACTGCTGTTGTGCCTGTAGATAGGGCGCCAAGGCATCGTGAAGAGCAGCAAGAGCTTTCAGGGCTGGGCCCTTCCTTGTGGGAGAAGGAGCCGGACGTTTGCCTTTTCGGCAAGAGGCTCTGCCGCGGCCGAGCGCCACAAGATGTTGCGTCTCTGGGAAGGCCCAGATGCCCACTGCTGTTGTGCCTGTAGATAGGGCGCCAAGGCACCGTGAAGAGCAGCAAGAGCTTTCAGGGCTGGCCCTTCCTTGTGGGAGAAGGAGCCGGACGTTTGCCTTTTCAGCAAGAGGCTCTGCCGCGGCCGAGCGCCACGAGATGTTGCGTCTCTGGGAAAGCACAGATCCCCACTGCTGTTGTGCCTGTAGATAGGGCGCCAAGGCACCGTGAAGAGCAGCAAGAGCTTTCAGGGCTGGGCCCTTCCTTGTGGGAGAAGGAGCCGGACGTTTGCCTTTTCGGCAAGAGGCTCTGCCGCGGCCGAGCGCCACGAGATGTTGCGTCTCTGGGAAAGCACAGATCCCCACTGCTCTTGTGCCTGTAGATAGGGTGCCAAGGCACCGTGAAGAGCAGCAAGAGCTTTCAGGGCTGGGGCCCTTCCTTGTGGGAGAAGGAGCCGGACGTTTGCCTTTTCGGCAAGAGGCTCTGCCGCGGCCGAGCGCCACGAGATGTTGCGTCTCTGGGAAAGCCCAGATGCCCACTGCTGTTGTGCCTGTAGATAGGGCGCCAAGGCACCGTGAAGAGCAGCAAGAGCTTTCAGGGCTGGGCCCTTCCTTGTGGGAGAAGGAGCCGGACGTTTGCCTTTTCAGCAAGAGGCTCTGCCGCGGCCGAGCGCCACGAGATGTTGCGTCTCTGGGAAAGCCCAGATGCCCACTGCTGTTGTGCCTGTAGATAGGGCGCCAAGGCACCGTGAAGAGCAGCAAGAGCTTTCAGGGCTGGGCCCTTCCTTGTGGGAGAAGGAGCCGGACGTTTGCCTTTTCAGCAAGAGGCTCTGACGCGGCCGAGCGCCACGAGATGTTGCGTCTCTGCGAAAGCACAGATCCCCACTGCTGTTGTGCCTGTAGATAGGGCGCCAAGGCACCGTGAAGAGCAGCAAGAGCTTTCAGAGCTGGGCCCTTCCTTGTGGGTGAAGGAGCCGGACGTTTGCCTTTTCGGCAAGAGGCTCTGCCGCGGCCGAGCGCCATGAGATGTTGCGTCTCTGGGAAAGCACAGATGCCCACTGCTCTTGTGCCTGTAGATAGGGTGCCAAGGCACCGTGAAGAGCAGCAAGAGCTTTCAGGGCTGGGCCCTTCCTTGTGGGAGAAGGAGCCGCACGTTTGCCTTTTCGGCAAGAGGCTCTGCCGCGGCCGAGCGCCACGAGATGTTGCGTCTCTGGGAAAGCACAGATCCCCACTGCTGTTGTGCCTGTAGATAGGGCGCCAAGGCACCGTGAAGAGCAGCAAGAGCTTTCAGGGCTGGGCCCTTCCTTGTGGGAGAAGGAGCCGGAAGTTTGCCTTTTCGGCAAGAGGCTCTGCCGCGGCCGAACTCCACGCGATGTTGCGTCTCTGGGAAAGCAGAGATCCCCACTGCTGTTGTGCCTGTAGATAGGGCGCCAAGGCACCGTGAAGAGCAGCAAGAGCTTTCAGGGCTGGGCCCTTCCTTGTGGGAGAAGGAGCCGGACGTTTGCCTTTTCGGCAAGAGGCTCTGCCGCGGCCGAGCGCCATGAGATGTTGCGTCTCTGGGAAAGCACAGATGCCCACTGCTCTTGTGCCTGTAGATAGGGCGCCAAGGCACCGTGAAGAGCAGCAAGAGCTTTCAGGGCTGGGCCCTTCCTTGTGGGAGAAGGAGCCGCACGTTTGCCTTTTCGGCAAGAGGCTCTGCCGCGGCCGAGCGCCACGAGATGTTGCGTCTCTGGGAAAGCACAGATCCCCACTGCTGTTGTGCCTGTAGATAGGGCGCCAAGGCACCGTGAAGAGCAGCAAGAGCTTTCAGGGCTGGGCCCTTCCTTGTGGGAGAAGGAGCCGGACGTTTGCCTTTTCGGCAAGAGGCTCTGCCGCGGCCGAGCGCCACGAGATGTTGCGTCTCTGGGAAAGCACAGATCCCCACTGCTCTTGTGCCTGTCGATCGGGCGCCTAGGCACCGTGAAGAGCAGCAAGAGCTTTCAGGGCTGGGCCCTTCCTTGTGGGAGAAGGAGCCGGACGTTTGCCTTTTCGGCAAGAGGCTCTGCCGCGGCCGAGCGCCACGAGATGTTGCGTCTCTGGGAAAGCCCAGATCCCCACTGCTGTTGTGCCTATAGATATGGCGCCAAGGCACCGTGAAGAGCAGCAAGAGCTTTCAGGGCTGGGCCCTTCCTTGTGGGAGAAGGAGCCGGACGTTTGCCTTTTCGGCAAGAGGCTCTGCCGCGGCCGAGCGCCACGAGATGTTGCGTCTCTGGGAAAGCACAGATCCCCACTGCTGTTGTGCCTGTAGATAGGGCGCCAAGGTCACCGTGAAGAGCAGCAACAGCTTTCAGGGCTGGGCCCTTCCTTGTGGGAGAAGGAGCCGGACGTTTGCCTTTTCGGCAAGAGGCTCTGCCGCGGCCGAGCGCTATGAGATGTTGCGTCTCTGGGAAAGCACAGATGCCCACTGCTGTTGTGCCTGTAGATAGGGCGTCAAGGCACCGTGAAGAGCAGCAAGAGCTTTCAGGGCTGGGCCCTTCCTTGTGGGAGAAGGAGCCGCACGTTTGCCTTTTCGGCAAGAGGCTCTGCCGCGGCCGAGCGCCACGAGATGTTGCGTCTCTGGGAAAGCACAGATCCCCACTGCTGTTGTGCCTGTAGATAGGGCGCCAAGGCACCGTGAAGAGCAGCAAGAGCTTTCAGGGCTGGGCCCTTCCTTGTGGGAGAAGGAGCCGGACGTTTGCCTTTTCGGCAAGAGGCTCTGCCGCGGCCGAGCGCCACGAGATGTTGCGTCTCTGGGAAAGCACAGATCCCCACTGCTGTTGTGCCTGTAGATAGGGCGCCAAGGCACCGTGAAGAGCAGCAAGAGCTTTCAGGGCTGGGCCCTTCCTTGTGGGAGAAGGAGCCGGACGTTTGCCTTTTCGGCAAGAGGCTCTGCCGCGGCCGAGCGCCACGAGATGTTGCGTCTCTGGGAAAGCACAGATCCCCACTGCTCTTGTGCCTGTAGATAGGGTGCCAAGGCACCGTGAAGAGCAGCAAGAGCTTTCAGGGCTGGGCCCTTCCTTGTGGGAGAAGGAGCCGGACGTTTGCCTTTTCGGCAAGAGGCTCTGCCGCGGCCGAGCGCCACGAGATGTTGCGTCTCTGGGAAAGCCCAGATGCCCACTGCTGTTGTGCCTGTAGATAGGGCGCCAAGGCACCGTGAAGAGCAGCAAGAGCTTTCAGGGCTGGGCCCTTCCTTGTGGGAGAAGGAGCCGGACGTTTGCCTTTTCAGCAAGAGGCTCTGCCGCGGCCGAGCGCCACGAGATGTTGCGTCTCTGGGAAAGCCCAGATGCCCACTGCTGTTGTGCCTGTAGATAGGGCGCCAAGGCACCGTGAAGAGCAGCAAGAGCTTTCAGGGCTGGGCCCTTCCTTGTGGGAGAAGGAGCCGGACGTTTGCCTTTTCAGCAAGAGGCTCTGACGCGGCCGAGCGCCACGAGATGTTGCGTCTCTGCGAAAGCACAGATCCCCACTGCTGTTGTGCCTGTAGATAGGGCGCCAAGGCACCGTGAAGAGCAGCAAGAGCTTTCAGAGCTGGGCCCTTCCTTGTGGGTGAAGGAGCCGGACGTTTGCCTTTTCGGCAAGAGGCTCTGCCGCGGCCGAGCGCCATGAGATGTTGCGTCTCTGGGAAAGCACAGATGCCCACTGCTCTTGTGCCTGTAGATAGGGTGCCAAGGCACCGTGAAGAGCAGCAAGAGCTTTCAGGGCTGGGCCCTTCCTTGTGGGAGAAGGAGCCGCACGTTTGCCTTTTCGGCAAGAGGCTCTGCCGCGGCCCGAGCGCCACGAGATGTTGCGTCTCTGGGAAAGCACAGATCCCCACTGCTGTTGTGCCTGTAGATAGGGCGCCAAGGCACCGTGAAGAGCAGCAAGAGCTTTCAGGGCTGGGCCCTTCCTTGTGGGAGAAGGAGCCGGAAGTTTGCCTTTTCGGCAAGAGGCTCTGCCGCGGCCGAACTCCACGCGATGTTGCGTCTCTGGGAAAGCAGAGATCCCCACTGCTGTTGTGCCTGTAGATAGGGCGCCAAGGCACCGTGAAGAGCAGCAAGAGCTTTCAGGGCTGGGCCCTTCCTTGTGGGAGAAGGAGCCGCACGTTTGCCTTTTCGGCAAGAGGCTCTGCCGCGGCCGAGCGCCATGAGATGTTGCGTCTCTGGGAAAGCACAGATGCCCACTGCTCTTGTGCCTGTAGATAGGGCGCCAAGGCACCGTGAAGAGCAGCAAGAGCTTTCAGGGCTGGGCCCTTCCTTGTGGGAGAAGGAGCCGCACGTTTGCCTTTTCGGCAAGAGGCTCTGCCGCGGCCGAGCGCCACGAGATGTTGCGTCTCTGGGAAAGCACAGATCCCCACTGCTGTTGTGCCTGTAGATAGGGCGCCAAGGCACCGTGAAGAGCAGCAAGAGCTTTCAGGGCTGGGCCCTTCCTTGTGGGAGAAGGAGCCGGACGTTTGCCTTTTCGGCAAGAGGCTCTGCCGCGGCCGAGCGCCACGAGATGTTGCGTCTCTGGGAAAGCACAGATCCCCACTGCTCTTGTGCCTGTCGATCGGGCGCCTAGGCACCGTGAAGAGCAGCAAGAGCTTTCAGGGCTGGGCCCTTCCTTGTGGGAGAAGGAGCCGGACGTTTGCCTTTTCGGCAAGAGGCTCTGCCGCGGCCGAGCGCCACGAGATGTTGCGTCTCTGGGAAAGCCCAGATCCCCACTGCTGTTGTGCCTATAGATATGGCGCCAAGGCACCGTGAAGAGCAGCAAGAGCTTTCAGGGCTGGGCCCTTCCTTGTGGGAGAAGGAGCCGGACGTTTGCCTTTTCGGCAAGAGGCTCTGCCGCGGCCGAGCGCCACGAGATGTTGCGTCTCTGGGAAAGCACAGATCCCCACTGCTGTTGTGCCTGTAGATAGGGCGCCAAGGTCACCGTGAAGAGCAGCAACAGCTTTCAGGGCTGGGCCCTTCCTTGTGGGAGAAGGAGCCGGACGTTTGCCTTTTCGGCAAGAGGCTCTGCCGCGGCCGAGCGCTATGAGATGTTGCGTCTCTGGGAAAGCACAGATGCCCACTGCTGTTGTGCCTGTAGATAGGGCGTCAAGGCACCGTGAAGAGCAGCAAGAGCTTTCAGGGCTGGGCCCTTCCTTGTGGGAGAAGGAGCCGGACGTTTGCCTTTTCGGCAAGAGGCTCTGCCGCGGCCGAGCGCCACGAGATGTTGCGTCTCTGGGAAAGCACAGATCCCCACTGCTGTTGTGCCGGTAGATAGGGCGCCAAGGCACCGTGAAGAGCAGCAACAGCTTTCAGGGCTGGGCCCTTCCTTGTGGGAGAAGGAGCCGGACGTTTGCCTTTTCGGCAAGAGGCTTTGCCGCGGCCGAGCACCACGAGATGTTGCGTCTCTGGGAAAGCACAGATCCCCACTGCTGTTGTGCCTGTAGATAGGGCGCCAAGGCACCGTGAAGAGCAGCAAGAGCTTTCAGGGCTGGGCCCTTCCTTGTGGGAGAAGGAGACGGACGTTTGCCTTTTCGGCAAGAGGCTCTGCTGCGGCCGAGCGCCATGAGATGTTGCGTCTCTGGGAAAGCACAGATCCCCACTGCTGTTGTGCCTGTAGATAGGGCGCCAAGGCACCGTGAAGAGCAGAAACAGCTTTCAGGGCTGGGCCCTTCCTTGTGGGAGAAGGAGCCGGACGTTTGCCTTTTCGGCAAGAGGCTCTGCCGCGGCCGAGCGCCACGAGATGTTGCATCTCTGGGAAAGCCCAGATCCCCACTGCTCTTGTGCCTGTAGATAGGGCGCCAAGGCACCGTGAAGAGCAGCAAGAGCTTTCAGGGCTGGGCCCTTCCTTGTGGGAGAAGGAGCCGGACGTTTGCCTTTTCGGCAAGAGGCTCTGCCGCGGCCGAGCGCCACGAGATGTTGCGTCTCTGGGAAAGCCCAGATCCCCACTGCTGCTGTGCCTGTAGATAGGGCGCCAAGGCACCGTGAAGAGCAGCAAGAGCTTTCAGGGCTGGGCCCTTCCTTGTGGGAGAAGGAGCCGGACGTTTGCCTTTTCGGCAAGAGGCTCTGCCGCGGACGAGCGCCACGAGATGTTGCGTCTCTGGGAAAGCACAGATCCCCACTGATGTTGTGCCTGTAGATAGGGCGCAAGGCACCGTGAAGAGCAGCAAGAGCTTTCAGGGCTGGGCCCTTCCTTGTGGGAGAAGGAGCCCGACGTTTGCCTTTTCGGCAAGAGGCTCTGCCGCGGCCGAGCGCCACGAGATGTTGCGTCTCTGGGAAAGCACAGATGCCCACTGCTGTTGTGCCTGTAGATAGGGCGCCAAGGCACCGTGAAGAGCAGCAAGAGCTTTCAGGGCTGGGCCCTTCCTTGTGGGAGAAGGAGCCCGACGTTTGCCTTTTCGGCAAGAGGCTCTGCCGCGGCCGAGCGCCACGAGATGTTGCGTCTCTGGGAAAGCACAGATCCCCACTGCTGCTGTGCCTGTTGATAGGGCGCCAAGGCACAGTTAAGAGCAGCAAGAGCTTTCAGGGCTGGGCCCTTCCTTGTGGGAGAAGGAGCCGGACGTTTGCCTTTTCGGCAAGAGGCTCTGCCGCGGCCGAGCGCCACGAGATGTTGCGCGTCTGGGAAAGCACAGATGCCCACTGCTGTTGTGCCTGTAGATAATGCGCCAAGGCTCCGTGAAGAGCAGCAAGAGCTTTCAGGGCTGGGCCCTTCCTTGTGGGAGAAGGAGCCGGACGTTTGCCTTTTCGGCAAGAGGCTCTGCCGCGGCCGAGCGCCACGAGATGTTGCATCTCTGGGAAAGCCCAGATCCCCACTGCTCTTGTGCCTGTAGATAGGGCGCCAAGGTCACCGTGAAGAGCAGCAAGAGCTTTCAGGGCTGGGCCCTTCCTTGTGGGAGAAGGAGCCGCACGTTAGCCTTTTCGGCAAGAGGCTCTGCCGCGGCCGAGCGCCACGAGATGTTGCTTCTCTGGGAAAGCCCAGATGCCCACTGCTGCTGTGCCTGTAGATAGGGCGCCAAGGCACCGTGAAGAGCAGAAACAGCTTTCAGGGCTGGGCCCTTCCTTGTGGGAGAAGGAGCCGGACGTTTGCCTTTTCGGCAAGAGGCTCTGCCGCGGCCGAGCGCCACGAGATGTTGCGTCTCTGGGAAAGCACAGATGCCCACTGCTCTTGTGCCTGTAGATAGGGCGCCAAGGCACCGTGAAGAGCAGCAAGAGCTTTCAGGGCTGGGCCCTTCCTTGTGGGAGAAGGAGCCGGACGTTTGCCTTTTCGGCAAGAGGCTCTGCCGCGGCCGAGCGCCACGAGATGTTGCGTCTCTGGGAAAGCACAGATGCCCACTGCTGTTGTGCCTGTAGATAGGGCGCCAAGGCACCGTGAAGAGCAGCAAGAGCTTTCAGGGCTGGGCCCTTCCTTGTGGGAGAAGGAGCCCGACGTTTGCCTTTTCGGCAAGAGGCTCTGCCGCGGCCGAGCGCCACGAGATGTTGCGTCTCTGGGAAAGCACAGATCCCCACTGCTGCTGTGCCTGTAGATAGGGCGCCAAGGCACCGTGAAGAGCAGCAAGAGCTTTCAGGGCTGGGCCCTTCCTTGTGGGAGAAGGAGCCAGACGTTTGCCTTTTCGGCAAGAGGCTCTGCCGCGGCCGAGCGCCACGAGATGTTGCGTCTATTGGAAAGCACAGATGCCCACTGCTGTTGTGCCTGTACATAGGGCGCCAAGGCACCGTGAAGAGCAGCAAGAGCTTTCAGGGCTGGGCCCTTCCTTGTGGGAGAATGAGCCGCACGTTTGCCTTTTCGGCAAGAGGCTCTGCCGCGGCCGAGCGCCACGAGATGTTGCGTCTCTGGGAAAGCACAGATGCCCACTGCTGTTGTGCCTGTACATAGGGCGCCAAGGCACCGTGAAGAGCAGCAAGAGCTTTCAGGGCTGGGCCCTTCCTTGTGGGAGAAGGAGACGGACGTTTGCCTTTTCGGCAAGAGGCTCTGCCGCGGCCGAGCGCCACGAGATGTTGCGTCTCTGGGAAAGCACAGATCCCCACTGCTGTTGTGCCTGTAGATAGGGCGCCAAGGCACCGTGAAGAGCAGCAAGAGCTTTCAGAGCTGGGCCGTTCCTTGTGGGTGAAGGAGCCGGACGTTTGCCTTTTCGGCAAGAGGCTCTGCCGCGGCCGAGCGCCATGAGATGTTGCGTCTCTGGGAAAGCACAGATGCCCACTGCTCTTGTGCCTGTAGATAGGGTGCCAAGGCACCGTGAAGAGCAGCAAGAGCTTTCAGGGCTGGGCCCTTCCTTGTGGGAGAAGGACCCGCACGTTTGCCTTTTCGGCAAGAGGCTCTGCCGCGGCCGAGCGCCACGAGATGTTGCGTCTCTGGGAAAGCACAGATCCCCACTGCTGTTGTGCCTGTAGATAGGGCGCCAAGGCACCGTGAAGAGCAGCAAGAGCTTTCAGGGCTGGGCCCTTCCTTGTGGGAGAAGGAGCCGGACGTTTGCCTTTTCGGCAAGAGGCTCTGCCGCGGCCGAACTCCAGGAGATGTTGCGTCTCTGGGAAAGCCCAGATGCCCACTGCTGTTGTGCCTGTAGATAGGGCGCCAAGGCACCGTGAAGAGCAGCAAGAGCTTTCAGGGCTGGGCCCTTCCTTGTGGGAGAAGGAGCCGGACGTTTGCCTTTTCAGCAAGAGGCTCTGACGCGGCCGAGCGCCACGAGATGTTGCGTCTCTGGGAAAGCACAGATCCCCACTGCTGTTGTGCCTGTAGATAGGGCGCCAAGGCACCGTGAAGAGCAGCAAGAGCTTTCAGAGCTGGGCCCTTCCTTGTGGGTGAAGGAGCCGGACGTTTGCCTTTTCGGCAAGAGGCTCTGCCGCGGCCGAGCGCCATGAGATGTTGCGTCTCTGGGAAAGCACAGATGCCCACTGCTCTTGTGCCTGTAGATAGGGTGCCAAGGCACCGTGAAGAGCAGCAAGAGCTTTCAGGGCTGGGCCCTTCCTTCTGGGAGAAGGAGCCGCACGTTTGCCTTTTCGGCAAGAGGCTCTGCCGCGGCCGAGCGCCACGAGATGTTGCGTCTCTGGGAAAGCACAGATCCCCACTGCTGTTGTGCCTGTAGATAGGGCGCCAAGGCACCGTGAAGAGCAGCAAGAGCTTTCAGGGCTGGGCCCTTCCTTGTGGGAGAAGGAGCCGGAAGTTTGCCTTTTCGGCAAGAGGCTCTGCCGCGGCCGAACTCCACGCGATGTTGCGTCTCTGGGAAAGCAGAGATCCCCACTGCTGTTGTGCCTGTAGATAGGGCGCCAAGGCACCATGAAGAGCAGCAAGAGCTTTCAGGGCTGGGCCCTTCCTTGTGGGAGAAGGAGCCGGACGTTTGCCTTTTCGGCAAGAGGCTCTGCCGCGGCCGAGCGCCATGAGATGTTGCGTCTCTGGGAAAGCACAGATGCCCACTGCTCTTGTGCCTGTAGATAGGGCGCCAAGGCACCGTGAAGAGCAGCAAGAGCTTTCAGGGCTGGGCCCTTCCTTGTGGGAGAAGGAGCCGCACGTTTGCCTTTTCGGCAAGAGGCTCTGCCGCGGCCGAGCGCCACGAGATGTTGCATCTCTGGGAAAGCACAGATCCCCACTGCTCTTGTGCCTGTAGATAGGGCGCCAAGGCACCGTGAAGAGCAGCAAGAGCTTTCAGGGCTGGGCCCTTCCTTGTGGGAGAAGGAGCCGGACGTTTGCCTTTTCGGCAAGAGGCTCTGCCGCGGCCGAGCGCCACGAGATGTTGCGTCTCTGGGAAAGCACAGATCCCCACTGCTCTTGTGCCTGTCGATCGGGCGCCTAGGCACCGTGAAGAGCAGCAAGAGCTTTCAGGGCTGGGCCCTTCCTTGTGGGAGAAGGAGCCGGACGTTTGCCTTTTCGGCAAGAGGCTCTGCCGCGGCCGAGCGCCACGAGATGTTGCGTCTCTGGGAAAGCCCAGATCCCCACTGCTGTTGTGCCTATAGATATGGCGCCAAGGCACCGTGAAGAGCAGCAAGAGCTTTCAGGGCTGGGCCCTTCCTTGTGGGAGAAGGAGCCGGACGTTTGCCTTTTCGGCAAGAGGCTCTGCCGCGGCCGAGCGCCACGAGATGTTGCGTCTCTGGGAAAGCACAGATCCCCACTGCTGTTGTGCCTGTAGATAGGGCGCCAAGGTCACCGTGAAGAGCAGCAACAGCTTTCAGGGCTGGGCCCTTCCTTGTGGGAGAAGGAGCCGGACGTTTGCCTTTTCGGCAAGAGGCTCTGCCGCGGCCGAGCGCCATGAGATGTTGCGTCTCTGGGAAAGCACAGATGCCCACTGCTCTTGTGCCTGTAGATAGGGCGTCAAGGCACCGTGAAGAGCAGCAAGAGCTTTCAGGGCTGGGCCCTTCCTTGTGGGAGAAGGAGCCGGACGTTTGCCTTTTCGGCAAGAGGCTCTGCCGCGGCCGAGCGCCACGAGATGTTGCGTCTCTGGGAAAGCACAAATCCCCACTGCTGTTGTGCCGGTAGATAGGGCGCCAAGGCACCGTGAAGAGCAGCAACAGCTTTCAGGGCTGGGCCCTTCCTTGTGGGAGAAGGAGCCGGACGTTTGCCTTTTCGGCAAGAGGCTTTGCCGCGGCCGAGCACCACGAGATGTTGCGTCTCTGGGAAAGCACAGATCCCCACTGCTGTTGTGCCTGTAGATAGGGCGCCAAGGCACCGTGAAGAGCAGCAAGAGCTTTCAGGGCTGGGCCCTTCCTTGTGGGAGAAGGAGACGGACGTTTGCCTTTTCGGCAAGAGGCTCTGCTGCGGCCGAGCGCCATGAGATGTTGCGTCTCTGGGAAAGCACAGATCCCCACTGCTGTTGTGCCTGTAGATAGGGCGCCAAGGCACCGTGAAGAGCAGAAACAGCTTTCAGGGCTGGGCCCTTCCTTGTGGGAGAAGGAGCCGGACGTTTGCCTTTTCGGCAAGAGGCTCTGCCGCGGCCGAGCGCCACGAGATGTTGCATCTCTGGGAAAGCCCAGATCCCCACTGCTCTTGTGCCTGTAGATAGGGCGCCAAGGCACCGTGAAGAGCAGCAAGAGCTTTCAGGGCTGGGCCCTTCCTTGTGGGAGAAGGAGCCGGACGTTTGCCTTTTCGGCAAGAGGCTCTGCCGCGGCCGAGCGCCACGAGATGTTGCGTCTCTGGGAAAGCCCAGATCCCCACTGCTGCTGTGCCTGTAGATAGGGCGCCAAGGCACCGTGAAGAGCAGCAAGAGCTTTCAGGGCTGGGCCCTTCCTTGTGGGAGAAGGAGCCGGACGTTTGCCTTTTCGGCAAGAGGCTCTGCCGCGGACGAGCGCCACGAGATGTTGCGTCTCTGGGAAAGCACAGATCCCCACTGATGTTGTGCCTGTAGATAGGGCGCAAGGCACCGTGAAGAGCAGCAAGAGCTTTCAGGGCTGGGCCCTTCCTTGTGGGAGAAGGAGCCCGACGTTTGCCTTTTCGGCAAGAGGCTCTGCCGCGGCCGAGCGCCACGAGATGTTGCGTCTCTGGGAAAGCACAGATGCCCACTGCTGTTGTGCCTGTAGATAGGGCGCCAAGGCACCGTGAAGAGCAGCAAGAGCTTTCAGGGCTGGGCCCTTCCTTGTGGGAGAAGGAGCCCGACGTTTGCCTTTTCGGCAAGAGGCTCTGCCGCGGCCGAGCGCCACGAGATGTTGCGTCTCTGGGAAAGCACAGATCCCCACTGCTGCTGTGCCTGTTGATAGGGCGCCAAGGCACAGTTAAGAGCAGCAAGAGCTTTCAGGGCTGGGCCCTTCCTTGTGGGAGAAGGAGCCGGACGTTTGCCTTTTCGGCAAGAGGCTCTGCCGCGGCCGAGCGCCACGAGATGTTGCGCGTCTGGGAAAGCACAGATGCCCACTGCTGTTGTGCCTGTAGATAATGCGCCAAGGCTCCGTGAAGAGCAGCAAGAGCTTTCAGGGCTGGGCCCTTCCTTGTGGGAGAAGGAGCCGGACGTTTGCCTTTTCGGCAAGAGGCTCTGCCGCGGCCGAGCGCCACGAGATGTTGCATCTCTGGGAAAGCCCAGATCCCCACTGCTCTTGTGCCTGTAGATAGGGCGCCAAGGTCACCGTGAAGAGCAGCAACAGCTTTCAGGGCTGGGCCCTTCCTTGTGGGAGAAGGAGCCGCACGTTAGCCTTTTCGGCAAGAGGCTCTGCCGCGGCCGAGCGCCACGAGATGTTGCTTCTCTGGGAAAGCCCAGATGCCCACTGCTGCTGTGCCTGTAGATAGGGCGCCAAGGCACCGTGAAGAGCAGAAACAGCTTTCAGGGCTGGGCCCTTCCTTGTGGGAGAAGGAGCCGGACGTTTGCCTTTTCGGCAAGAGGCTCTGCCGCGGCCGAGCGCCACGAGATGTTGCGTCTCTGGGAAAGCACAGATGCCCACTGCTCTTGTGCCTGTAGATAGGGCGCCAAGGCACCGTGAAGAGCAGCAAGAGCTTTCAGGGCTGGGCCCTTCCTTGTGGGAGAAGGAGCCGGACGTTTGCCTTTTCGGCAAGAGGCTCTGCCGCGGCCGAGCGCCACGAGATGTTGCGTCTCTGGGAAAGCACAGATGCCCACTGCTGTTGTGCCTGTAGATAGGGCGCCAAGGCACCGTGAAGAGCAGCAAGAGCTTTCAGGGCTGGGCCCTTCCTTGTGGGAGAAGGAGCCCGACGTTTGCCTTTTCGGCAAGAGGCTCTGCCGCGGCCGAGCGCCACGAGATGTTGCGTCTCTGGGAAAGCACAGATCCCCACTGCTGCTGTGCCTGTAGATAGGGCGCCAAGGCACCGTGAAGAGCAGCAAGAGCTTTCAGGGCTGGGCCCTTCCTTGTGGGAGAAGGAGCCAGACGTTTGCCTTTTCGGCAAGAGGCTCTGCCGCGGCCGAGCGCCACGAGATGTTGCGTCTATTGGAAAGCACAGATGCCCACTGCTGTTGTGCCTGTACATAGGGCGCCAAGGCACCGTGAAGAGCAGCAAGAGCTTTCAGGGCTGGGCCCTTCCTTGTGGGAGAAGGAGCCGCACGTTTGCCTTTTCGGCAAGAGGCTCTGCCGCGGCCGAGCGCCACGAGATGTTGCGTCTCTGGGAAAGCACAGATGCCCACTGCTGTTGTGCCTGTACATAGGGCGCCAAGGCACCGTGAAGAGCAGCAAGAGCTTTCAGGGCTGGGCCCTTCCTTGTGGGAGAAGGAGACGGACGTTTGCCTTTTCGGCAAGAGGCTCTGCCGCGGCCGAGCGCCACGAGATGTTGCGTCTCTGGGAAAGCACAGATCCCCACTGCTGTTGTGCCTGTAGATAGGGCGCCAAGGCACCGTGAAGAGCAGCAAGAGCTTTCAGAGCTGGGCCGTTCCTTGTGGGTGAAGGAGCCGGACGTTTGCCTTTTCGGCAAGAGGCTCTGCCGCGGCCGAGCGCCATGAGATGTTGCGTCTCTGGGAAAGCACAGATGCCCACTGCTCTTGTGCCTGTAGATAGGGTGCCAAGGCACCGTGAAGAGCAGCAAGAGCTTTCAGGGCTGGGCCCTTCCTTGTGGGAGAAGGAGCCGCACGTTTGCCTTTTCGGCAAGAGGCTCTGCCGCGGCCGAGCGCCACGAGATGTTGCGTCTCTGGGAAAGCACAGATCCCCACTGCTGTTGTGCCTGTAGATAGGGCGCCAAGGCACCGTGAAGAGCAGCAAGAGCTTTCAGGGCTGGGCCCTTCCTTGTGGGAGAAGGAGCCGGACGTTTGCCTTTTCGGCAAGAGGCTCTGCCGCGGCCGAACTCCACGAGATGTTGCGTCTCTGGGAAAGCACAGATCCCCACTGCTGTTGTGCCTGTAGATAGGGCGCCAAGGCACCGTGAAGAGCAGCAAGAGCTTTCAGGGCTGGGCCCTTCCTTGTGGGAGAAGGAGCCGGACGTTTGCCTTTTCGGCAAGAGGCTCTGCCGCGGCCGAGCGCCACGAGATGTTGCGTCTCTGGGAAAGCACAGATCCCCACTGCTGTTGTGCCTATAGATATGGCGCCAAGGCACCGTGAAGAGCAGCAAGAGCTTTCAGGGCTGGGCCCTTCCTTGTGGGAGAAGGAGCCGGACGTTTGCCTTTTCGGCAAGAGGCTCTGCCGCGGCCGTGCGCCACGAGATGTTGCGTCTCTGGGAAAGCACAGATCCCCACTGCTGTTGTGCCTGTAGATAGGGCGCCAAGGTCACCGTGAAGAGCAGCAACAGCTTTCAGGGCTGGGCCCTTCCTTGTGGGAGAAGGAGCCGGACGTTTGCCTTTTCGGCAAGAGGCTCTGCCGCGGCCGAGCGCTATGAGATGTTGCGTCTCTGGGAAAGCACAGATGCCCACTGCTGTTGTGCCTGTAGATAGGGCGCCAAGGCACCGTGAAGAGCAGCAAGAGCTTTCAGGGCTGGGCCCTTCCTTGTGGGAGAAGGAGCCGGACGTTTGCCTTTTCGGCAAGAGGCTCTGCCGCGGCCGAGCGCCACGAGATGTTGCGTCTCTGGGAAAGCACAGATCCCCACTGCTGTTGTGCCTGTAGATAGGGCGCCAAGGCACCGTGAAGAGCAGCAAGAGCTTTCAGGGCTGGGCCCTTCCTTGTGGGAGAAGGAGCCGGACGTTTGCCTTTTCGGCAAGAGGCTCTGCCGCGGCCGAGCGCCATGAGATGTTGCGTCTCTGGGAAAGCCCAGATCCCCACTGCTGTTGTGCCTGTAGATAGGGCGCCAAGGCACCGTGAAGAGCAGCAACAGCTTTCAGGGCTGGGCCCTTCCTTGTGGGAGAAGGTGCCGGACGTTTGCCTTTTCGCCAAGAGGCTCTGCAGCGGCCGAGCGCCACGAGATGTTGCGTCTCTGGGAAAGCACAGATCCCCACTGCTGTTGTGCCTGTAGATAGGGCGCCAAGGCACCGTGAAGAGCAGCAACAGCTTTCAGGGCTGGGCCCTTCCTTGTGGGAGAAGGAGCCGGACGTTTGCCTTTTCGGCAAGAGGCTCTGCCGCGGCCGAGCGCCACGAGATGTTGCGTCTCTGGGAAAGCACAGATCCCCACTGCTGTTGTGCCTGTAGATAGGGCGCCAAGGCACCGTGAAGAGCAGCAAGAGCTTTCAGGGCTGGGCCCTTCCTTGTGGGAGAAGGAGCCGGACGTTTGCCTTTTCGGCAAGAGGCTCTGCCGCGGCCGAGCGCCACGAGATGTTGCGTCTCTGGGAAAGCACAGATCCCCACTGCTCTTGTGCCTGTCGATCGGGCGCCAAGGCACCGTGAAGAGCAGCAAGAGCTTTCAGGGCTGGGCCCTTCCTTGTGGGAGAAGGAGCCGGACGTTTGCCTTTTCGGCAAGAGGCTCTGCCGCGGCCGAGCGCCACGAGATGTTGCGTCTCTGGGAAAGCACAGATCCCCACTGCTGTTGTGCCTATAGATATGGCGCCAAGGCACCGTGAAGAGCAGCAAGAGCTTTCAGGGCTGGGCCCTTCCTTGTGGGAGAAGGAGCCGGACGTTTGCCTTTTCGGCAAGAGGCTCTGACGCGGCCGTGCGCCACGAGATGTTGCGTCTCTGGGAAAGCACAGATCCCCACTGCTGTTGTGCCTGTAGATAGGGCGCCAAGGTCACCGTGAAGAGCAGCAACAGCTTTCAGGGCTGGGCCCTTCCTTGTGGGAGAAGGAGCCGGACGTTTGCCTTTTCGGCAAGAGGCTCTGCCGCGGCCGAGCGCTATGAGATGTTGCGTCTCTGGGAAAGCACAGATGCCCACTGCTGTTGTGCCTGTAGATAGGGCGCCAAGGCACCGTGAAGAGCAGCAAGAGCTTTCAGGGCTGGGCCCTTCCTTGTGGGAGAAGGAGCCGGACGTTTGCCTTTTCGGCAAGAGGCTCTGCCGCGGCCGAGCGCCACGAGATGTTGCGTCTCTGGGAAAGCACAGATGCCCACTGCTGTTGTGCCTGTAGATAGGGCGCCAAGGCACCGTGAAGAGCAGCAAGAGCTTTCAGGGCTGGGCCCTTCCTTGTGGGAGAAGGAGCCGGACGTTTGCCTTTTCGGCAAGAGGCTCTGCCGCGGCCGAGCGCCATGAGATGTTGCGTCTCTGGGAAAGCCCAGATCCCCACTGCTGTTGTGCCTGTAGATAGGGCGCCAAGGCACCGTGAAGAGCAGCAACAGCTTTCAGGGCTGGGCCCTTCCTTGTGGGAGAAGGTGCCGGACGTTTGCCTTTTCGCCAAGAGGCTCTGCAGCGGCCGAGCGCCACGAGATGTTGCGTCTCTGGGAAAGCACAGATCCCCACTGCTGTTGTGCCTGTCGATCGGGCGCCAAGGCACCGTGAAGAGCAGCAAGAGCTTTCAGGGCTGGGCCCTTCCTTGTGGGAGAAGGAGCCGGACGTTTGCCTTTTCGGCAAGAGGCTCTGCCGCGGCCGAGCGCCATGAGATCTTGCGTCTCTGGGAAAGCACAGACCCCCACTGCTGCTGTGCCGGTAGATAGGGTGCCAAGGCACCGTGAAGAGCAGCAAGAGCTTTCAGGGCTGGGCCCTTCCTTGTGGGAGAAGGAGCCGGACGTTTGCCTTTTCGGCAAGAGGCTCTGCCGCGGCCGAGCGCCACGAGATGTTGCGTCTCTGGGAAAGCACAGATCCCCACTGCTGTTGTGCCTGTAGATAGGGCGCCAAGGCACCGTGAAGAGCAGCAAGAGCTTTCAGGGCTGGGCCCTTCCTTGTGGGAGAAGGAGCCGGACGTTTGCCTTTTCGGCAAGAGGCTTTGCCGCGGCCGAGCACCACGAGATGTTGCGTCTCTGGGAAAGCACAGATCCCCACTGCTGTTGTGCCTGTAGATAGGGCGCCAAGGCACCGTGAAGAGCAGCAAGAGCTTTCAGGGCTGGGCCCTTCCTTGTGGGAGAAGGAGACGGACGTTTGCCTTTTCGGCAAGAGGCTCTGCTGCGGCCGAGCGCCATGAGATGTTGCGTCTCTGGGAAAGCCCAGATCACCACTGCTGTTGTGCCTGTAGATAGGGCGCCAAGGCACCGTGAAGAGCAGAAACAGCTTTCAGGGCTGGGCCCTTCCTTGTGGGAGAAGGAGCCGGACGTTTGCCTTTTCGGCAAGAGGCTCTGCCGCGGCCGAGCGCCACGAGATGTTGCATCTCTGGGAAAGCCCAGATCCCCACTGCTCTTGTGCCTGTAGATAGGGCGCCAAGGCACCGTGAAGAGCAGCAAGAGCTTTCAGGGCTGGGCCCTTCCTTGTGGGAGAAGGAGCCGGACGTTTGCCTTTTCGGCAAGAGGCTCTGCCGCGGCCGAGCGCCACGAGATGTTGCGTCTCTGGGAAAGCCCAGATCCCCACTGCTGCTGTGCCTGTAGATAGGGCGCCAAGGCACCGTGAAGAGCAGCAAGAGCTTTCAGGGCTGGGCCCTTCCTTGTGGGAGAAGGAGCCGCACGTTTGCCTTTTCGGCAAGAGGCTCTGCCGCGGACGAGCGCCATGAGATGTTGCGTCTCTGGGAAAGCACAGATCCCCACTGATGTTGTGCCTGTAGATAGGGCGCAAGGCACCGTGAAGAGCAGCAAGAGCTTTCAGGGCTGGGCCCTTCCTTGTGGGAGAAGGAGCCGGACGTTTGCCTTTTCGGCAAGAGGCTCTGCCGCGGCCGAGCGCCACGAGATGTTGCGTCTCTGGGAAAGCACAGATGCCCACTGCTGTTGTGCCTGTAGATAGGGCGCCAAGGCACCGTGAAGAGCAGCAACAGCTTTCAGGGCTGGGCCCTTCCTTGTGGGAGAAGGAGCCCGACGTTTGCCTTTTCGGCAAGAGGCTCTGCCGCGGCCGAGCGCCACGAGATGTTGCGTCTCTGGGAAAGCACAGATCCCCACTGCTGCTGTGCCTGTTGATAGGGCGCCAAGGCACAGTTAAGAGCAGCAAGAGCTTTCAGGGCTGGGCCCTTCCTTGTGGGAGAAGGAGCCGGACGTTTGCCTTTTCGGCAGGAGGCTCTGCCGCGGCCGAGCGCCACGAGATGTTGCGCGTCTGGGAAAGCACAGATGCCCACTGCTGTTGTGCCTGTAGATAATGCGCCAAGGCACCGTGAAGAGCAGCAAGAGCTTTCAGGGCTGGGCCCTTCCTTGTGGGAGAAGGAGCCCGACGTTTGCCTTTTCGGCAAGAGGCTCTGCCGCGGCCGAGCGCCACGAGATGTTGCGTCTCTGGGAAAGCACAGATCCCCACTGCTGCTGTGCCTGTAGATAGGGCGCCAAGGCACCGTTAAGAGCAGCAAGAGCTTTCAGGGCTGGGTCCTTCCTTGTGGGAGAAGGAGCCGGACGTTTGCCTTTTCGGCAAGAGGCTCTGCCGCGGCCGAGCGCCACGAGATGTTGCGTCTCTGGGAAAGCACAGATCCCCACTGCTGTTGTGCCTGTACATAGGGCGCCAAGGCACCGTGAAGAGCAGCAAGAGCTTTCAGGCCTAGGCCCTTCCTTGTGGGAGAAGGAGCCGGACGTTTGCCTTTTCGGCAAGAGGCTCTGCCGCTGCCGAGCGCCATGAGATGTTGCGTCTCTGGGAAAGCCCAGAGCCCCACTGCTGTTGTGCCTGTAGATAGGGCGCCAAGGCACCGTGAAGAGCAGCAAGAGCTTTCAGGGCTGGGCCCTTCCTTGTGGGAGAAGGTGCCGGACGTTTGCCTTTTCGGCAAGAGGCTCTGCAGCGGCCGAGCGCCACGAGATGTTGCGTCTCTGGGAAAGCACAGATCCCCACTGCTGTTGTGCCTGTAGATAGGGCGCCAAGGCACCGTGAAGAGCAGCAACAGCTTTCAGGGCTGGGCTCTTCCTTGTGGGAGAAGGAGCCGGACGTTTGCCTTTTCGGCAAGAGGCTCTGCCGCGGCCGAGCGCTATGAGATGTTGCGTCTCTGGGAAAGCACAGATCCCCACTGCTGCTGTGCCTGTAGATAGGGCGCCAAGGCACCGTGAAGAGCAGCAAGAGCTTTCAGGGCTGGGCCCTTCCTTGTGGGAGAAGGAGCCGGACGTTTGCCTTTTCGGCAAGAGGCTCTGCCGCGGCCGAGCGCCATGAGATGTTGCGTCTCTGGGAAAGCCCAGATCCCCACTGCTGTTGTGCCTGTAGATAGGGCGCCAAGGCACCGTGAAGAGCAGCAAGAGCTTTCAGGGCTGGGCCCTTCCTTGTGGGAGAAGGTGCCGGACGTTTGCCTTTTCGCCAAGAGGCTCTGCAGCGGCCGAGCGCCACGAGATGTTGCGTCTCTGGGAAAGCACAGATCCCCACTGCTGTTGTGCCTGTAGATAGGGCGCCAAGGCACCGTGAAGAGCAGCAACAGCTTTCAGGGCTGGGCCCTTCCTTGTGGGAGAAGCAGACGGACGTTTGCCTTTTCGGCAAGAGGCTCTGCCGCGGCCGAGCGCCATGAGATCTTGCGTCTCTGGGAAAGCACAGATGCCCACTGCTGTTGTGCCTGTACATAGGGCGCCAAGGCACCGTGAAGAGCAGCAAGAGCTTTCAGGGCTGGGCCCTTCCTTGTGGGAGAAGGAGCCGGACGTTTGCCTTTTCGGCAAGAGGCTCTGCCGCGGCCGAGCGCTGTGAGATGTTGCGTCTCTGGGAAAGCACAGATCCCCACTGCTGTTGTGCCTGTAGATAGGGCGCCAAGGCACCGTGAAGAGCAGCAACAGCTTTCAGGGCTGGGCCCTTCCTTGTGGGAGAAGGAGCCCGACGTTTGCCTTTTCGGCAAGAGGCTTTGCCGCGGCCGAGCACCACGAGATGTTGCGTCTCTGGGAAAGCACAGATCCCCACTGCTGTTGTGCCTGTAGATAGGGCGCCAAGGCACCGTGAAGAGCAGCAAGAGCTTTCAGGGCTGGGCCCTTCCTTGTGGGAGAAGGAGCCGGACATTTGCCTTTTCGGCAAGAGGCTCTGCCGCGGCCGAGCGCCATGAGATCTTCCGTCTCTGGGAAAGCACAGATCCCCACTGCTGTTGTGCCTGTAGATAGGGCGCCAAGGCACCGTGAAGAGCAGCAAGAGCTTTCAGGGCTGGGCCCTTCCTTGTGGGAGAAGGAGACGGACGTTTGCCTTTTCGGCAAGAGGCTCTGCCGCGGCCGAGCGCCATGAGATGTTGCGTCTCTGGGAAAGCACAGATCCCCACTGCTGTTGTGCCTGTAGATAGGGCGCCAAGGCACCGTGAAGAGCAGAAACAGCTTTCAGGGCTGGGCCCTTCCTTGTGGGAGAAGGAGCCGGACGTTTGCCTTTTCGGCAAGAGGCTCTGCCGCGGCCGAGCGCCACGAGATGTTGCATCTCTGGGAAAGCCCAGATCCCCACTGCTCTTGTGCCTGTAGATAGGGCGCCAAGGCACCGTGAAGAGCAGCAAGAGCTTTCAAGGCTGGGCCCTTCCTTGTGGGAGAAGGAGCCGCACGTTTGCCTTTTCGGCAAGAGGCTCTGCCGCGGCCGAGCACCACGAGATGTTGCGTCTCTGGGAAAGCCCAGATCCCCACTGCTCTTGTGCCTGTAGATAGGGCGCCAAGGCACCGTGAAGAGCAGCAAGAGCTTTCAGGGCTGGGCCCTTCCTTGTGGGAGAAGGAGCCCGACGTTTGCCTTTTCAGCAAGAGGCTCTGACGCGGCCGAGCGCCACGAGATGTTGCGTCTCTGGGAAAGCCCAGATCCCCACTGCTGCTGTGCCGGTAGATAGGGCGCCAAGGCACCGTGAAGAGCAGCAAGAGCTTTCAGGGCTGGGCCCTTCCTTGTGGGAGAAGGAGCCGCACGTTTGCCTTTTCGGCAAGAGGCTCTGCAGCGGCCGAGCGCCACGAGATGTTGCGTCTCTGGGAAAGCACAGATCCCCACTGCTGTTGTGCCTGTAGATAGGGCGCCAAGGCATCGTGAAGAGCAGCAACAGCTTTCAGGGCTGGGCCCTTCCTTGTGGGAGAAGGAGCCGGACGTTTGCCTTTTCGGCAAGAGGCTCTGCCGCGGCCGAGCGCCATGAGATGTTGCGTCTCTGGGAAAGCACAGATGCCCACTGCTGTTGTGCCTGTAGATAGGGCGCCAAGGCACCGTGAAGAGCAGCAAGAGCTTTCAGGGCTGGGCCCTTCCTTGTGGGAGAAGGAGCCGGACGTTTGCCTTTTCAGCAAGAGGCTCTGACACGGCCGAGCGCCACGAGATGTTGCGTCTCTGGGAAAGCACAGATGCCCACTGCTGTTGTGCCTGTAGATAGGGCGCCAAGGCACCGTGAAGAGCAGCAAGAGCTTTCAGGGCTGGGCCCTTCCTTGTGGGAGAAGGAGCCCGACGTTTGCCTTTTCGGCAAGAGGCTCTGCCGCGGCCGAGCGCCACGAGATGTTGCGTCTCTGGGAAAGCACAGATGCCCACTGCTGTTGTAGATAGGGCGCCAAGGCACCGTGAAAAGCAGCAAGAGCTTTCAGGGCTGGGCCCTTCCTTGTGGGAGAAGGAGCCCGACGTTTGCCTTTTCGGCAAGAGGCTCTGCCGCGGCCGAGCGCCACGAGATGTTGCGTCTCTGGGAAAGCACAGATCCCCACTGCTGCTGTGCCTGTAGATAGGGCGCCAAGGCACCGTGAAGAGCAGCAAGAGCTTTCAGGGCTGGGCCCTTCCTTGTGGGAGAAGGAGCCGGACGTTTGCCTTTTCGGCAAGAGGCTCTGCCGCGGCCGAGCGCCACGAGATGTTGCGTCTCTGGGAAAGCACAGATGCCCACTGCTGTTGTGCCTGTGGATAGGGCGCCAAGGCACCGTGAAGAGCAGCAAGAGCTTTCAGGGCTGGGTCCTTCCTTGTGGGAGAAGGAGACGGACGTTTGCCTTTTCGGCAAGAGGCTCTGCCGCGGCCGAGCGCCACGAGATGTTGCGTCTCTGGGAAAGCACAGATCCCCACTGCTGTTGTGCCTGTAGATAGGGCGCCAAGGCACCGTGAAGAGCAGCAACAGCTTTCAGGGCTGAGCCCTTCCTTGTGGGAGAAGGAGCCGGACGTTTGCCTTTTCGGCAAGAGGCTCTGCCGCGGCCGAGCGCCATGAGATGTTGCGTCTCTGGGAAAGCCCAGATGCCCACTGCTGTTGTGCCTGTAGATGGGGCGCCAAGGCACCGTGAAGAGCAGCAAGAGCTTTCAGGGCTGGGCCCTTCCTTGTGGGAGAAGGAGCCGGACGTTTGCCTTTTCGGCAAGAGGCTCTGCCGCGGACGAGCGCCACGAGATGTTGCGTCTCTGGGAAAGCACAGATCCCCACTGCTCTTGTGCCTGTCGATCGGGCGCCAAGGCACCGTGAAGAGCAGCAACAGCTTTCAGGGCTGGGCCCTTCCTTGTGGGAGAAGGAGCCGGACGTTTGCCTTTTCGGCAAGAGTCTCTGCCGCGGCCGAGCGCCACGAGATGTTGCCTCTCTGGGAAAGCACAGATCCCCACTGCTGTTGTGCCTGTAGATAGGGCGCCAAGGCACCGTGAAGAGCAGCAAAAGCTTTCCGGGCTGGGCCCTTCCTTGTGGGAGAAGGAGCCGCACGTTTGCCTTTTCGGCAAGAGGCTCTGCCGCGGCCGAGCGCCACGAGATGTTGCGTCTCTGGGAAAGCACAGATCCCCACTGCTGTTGTGCCTGTAGATAGGGCGCCAAGGCACCGTGAAGAGCAGCAAGAGCTTTCAGGGCTGGGCCCTTCCTTGTGGGAGAAGGAGCCCGACGTTTGCCTTTTCGGCAAGAGGCTCTGCCGCGGCCGAGCGCCACGAGATGTTGCACGTCTGGGAAAGCACAGATGCCCACTGCTGTTGTGCCTGTAGATAATGCGCCAAGGCACCGTGAAGAGCAGCAAGAGCTTTCAGGGCTGGGCCCTTCCTTGTGGGAGAAGGAGCCGGACGTTTGCCTTTTCGGCAAGAGGCTCTGCCGCGGCCGAGCGCCACGAGATGTTGCGTCTCTGGGAAAGCACAGATCCCCACTGCTGTTGTGCCTGTACATAGGGCGCCAAGGCACCGTGAAGAGCAGCAAGAGCTTTCAGGCCTAGGCCCTTCCTTGTGGGAGAAGGAGCCGGACGTTTGCCTTTTCGGCAAGAGGCTCTGCCGCGGCCGAGCGCCACGAGATGTTGCGTCTCTGGGAAAGCCCAGATCCCCACTGCTCTTGTGCCTGTAGATAGGGCGCCAAGGCACCGTGAAGAGCAGCAAGAGCTTTCAGGGCTGGGCCCTTCCTTGTGGGAGAAGGAGCCGGACGTTTGCCTTTTCGGCAAGAGGCTCTGCCGCGGCCGAGCGCCACGAGATGTTGCGTCTCTGGGAAAGCACAGATCCCCACTGCTGTTGTGCCTGTAGATAGGGCGCCAAGGTCACCGTGAAGAGCAGCAACAGCTTTCAGGGCTGGGCCCTTCCTTGTGGGAGAAGGAGCCGGACGTTTGCCTTTTCAGCAAGAGGCTCTGACGCGGCCGAGCTCCACGAGATGTTGCCTCTCTGGGAAAGCACAGATCCCCACTGCTGTTGTGCCTGTAGATAGGGCGCCAAGGCACCGTGAAGAGCAGCATGAGCTTTCAGGGCTGGGCCCTTCCTTGTGGGAGAAGGAGCCGGACGTTTGCCTTTTCGGCAAGAGGCTCTGCCGCTGCCGAGCGCCATGAGATGTTGCGTCTCTGGGAAAGCCCAGAGCCCCACTGCTGTTGTGCCTGTAGATAGGGCGCCAAGGCACCGTGAAGAGCAGCAAGAGCTTTCAGGGCTGGGCCCTTCCTTGTGGGAGAAGGTGCCGGACGTTTGCCTTTTCGGCAAGAGGCTCTGCCGCGGCCGAGCGCCACGAGATGTTGCGTCTCTGGGAAAGCACAGATCCCCACTGCTGTTGTGCCTGTAGATAGGGCGCCAAGGCACCGTGAAGAGCAGCAACAGCTTTCAGGGCTGGGCTCTTCCTTGTGGGAGAAGGAGCCGGACGTTTGCCTTTTCGGCAAGAGGCTCTGCCGCGGCCGAGCGCTATGAGATGTTGCGTCTCTGGGAAAGCACAGATGCCCACTGCTGTTGTGCCTGTAGATAGGGCGCCAAGGCACCGTGAAGAGCAGCAAGAGCTTTCAGGGCTGGGCCCTTCCTTGTGGGAGAAGGAGCCGGACGTTTGCCTTTTCGGCAAGAGGCTCTGCCGCGGCCGAGCGCCACGAGATGTTGCGTCTCTGGGAAAGCACAGATCCCCACTGCTGTTGTGCCTGTAGATAGGGCGCCAAGGCACCGTGAAGAGCAGCAACAGCTTTCAGGGCTGGGCCCTTCCTTGTGGGAGAAGGAGACGGACGTTTGCCTTTTCGGCAAGAGGCTCTGCCGCGGCCGAGCGCCATGAGATCTTGCGTCTCTGGGAAAGCACAGACCCCCACAGCTGTTGTGCCTGTAGATAGGGCGCCAAGGCACCGTGAAGAGCAGCAAGAGCTTTCAGGTCTGGGCCCTTCCTTGTGGGAGAAGGAGCCGGACGTTTGCCTTTTCGGCAAGAGGCTCTGCCGCGGCCCGAGCGCTGTGAGATGTTGCGTCTCTGGGAAAGCACAGATCCCCACTGCTGTTGTGCCTGTAGATAGGGCGCCAAGGCACCGTGAAGAGCAGCAACAGCTTTCAGGGCTGGGCCCTTCCTTGTGGGAGAAGGAGCCGGACGTTTGCCTTTTCGGCAAGAGGCTTTGCCGCGGCCGAGCACCACGAGATGTTGCGTCTCTGGGAAAGCACAGATCCCCACTGCTGTTGTGCCTGTAGATAGGGCGCCAAGGCACCGTGAAGAGCAGCAAGAGCTTTCAGGGCTGGGCCCTTCCTTGTGGGAGAAGGAGCCGGACATTTGCCTTTTCGGCAAGAGGCTCTGCCGCGGCCGAGCACCATGAGATCTTCCGTCTCTGGGAAAGCACAGATCCCCACTGCTGTTGTGCCTGTAGATAGGGCGCCAAGGCACCGTGAAGAGCAGCAAGAGCTTTCAGGGCTGGGCCCTTCCTTGTGGGAGAAGGAGCCGGACGTTTGCCTTTTCGGCAAGAGGCTCTGCCGCGGCCGAGCGCCATGAGATGTTGCGTCTCTGGGAAAGCACAGAGTCCCACTGCTGTTGTGCCTTTAGATAGGGCGCCAAGGCACCGTGAAGAGCAGAAACAGCTTTCAGGGCTGGGCCCTTCCTTGTGGGAGAAGGAGCCGGACGTTTGCCTTTTCGGCAAGAGGCTCTGCCGCGGGCCGAGCGCCACGAGATGTTGCATCTCTGGGAAAGCCCAGATCCCCACTGCTGTTGTGCCTGTAGATAGGGCGCCAAGGCACCGTGAAGAGCAGCAAGAGCTTTCAAGGCTGGGCCCTTCCTTGTGGGAGAAGGAGCCGCACGTTTGCCTTTTCGGCAAGAGGCTCTGCCGCGGCCGAGCGCCACGAGATGTTGCGTCTCTGGGAAAGCCCAGATCCCCACTGCTCTTGTGCCTGTAGATAGGGCGCCAAGGCACCGTGAAGAGCAGCAAGAGCTTTCAGGGCTGGGCCCTTCCTTGTGGGAGAAGGAGCCCGACGTTTGCCTTTTCGGCAAGAGGCTCTGCCGCGGCCGAGCGCCACGAGATGTTGCGTCTCTGGGAAAGCACAGATGCCCACTGCTGTTGTGCCTGTAGGTAGGGCGCCAAGGCACCGTGAAGAGCAGCAAGAGCTTTCAGGGCTGGGCCCTTCCTTGTGGGAGAAGGAGCCGGACGTTTGCCTTTTCGGCAAGAGGCTCTGCCGCGGCCGAGCGCCACGAGATGTTGCGTCTCTGGGAAAGCACAGATGCCCACTGCTGTTGTGCCTGTAGATAGGGCGCCAAGGCACCGTGAAGAGCAGCAACAGCTTTCAGGGCTGAGCCCTTCCTTGTGGGAGAAGGAGCCGGACGTTTGCCTTTTCGGCAAGAGGCTCTGCCGCGGCCCGAGCGCCATGAGATGTTGCGTCTCTGGGAAAGCCCAGATGCCCACTGCTGTTGTGCCTGTAGATAGGGCGCCAAGGCACCGTGAAGAGCAGCAAGAGCTTTCAGGGCTGGGCCCTTCCTTGTGGGAGAAGGAGCCGGACGTTTGCCTTTTCGGCAAGAGGCTCTGCCGCGGCCGAGCGCCACGAGATGTTGCGTCTCTGGGAAAGCACAGATCCCCACTGCTCTTGTGCCTGTCGATCGGTCGCCAAGGCACCGTGAAGAGCAGCAAGAGCTTTCAGGGCTGGGCCCTTCCTTGTGGGAGAAGGAGCCGGACGTTTGCCTTTTCGGCAAGAGGCTCTGCCGCGGCCGAGCGCCACGAGATGTTGCGTCTCTGGGAAAGCCCAGATCCCCACTGCTGTTGTGCCTATAGATATGGCGCCAAGGCACCGTGAAGAGCAGCAACAGCTTTCAGGGCTGGGCCCTTCCTTGTGGGAGAAGGAGCCAGATGTTTGCCTTTTCGGCAAGAGGCTCTGCCGCGGCCGAGCGCCACGAGATGTTGCGTCTCTGGGAAAGCACAGATCCCCACTGCTGTTGTGCCTGTAGATAGGGCGCCAAGGCACCATGAAGAGCAGCAAGAGCTTTCAGGGCTGGGCCCTTCCTTGTGGGAGAAGGAGCCGCACGTTTGCCTTTTCGGCAAGAGGCTCTGCCGCGGCCGAGCGCCACGAGATGTTGCGTCTCTGGGAAAGCACAGATCCCCACTGCTCTTGTGCCTGTAGATAGGGCGCCAAGACACCGTGAAGAGCAGCAAGAGCTTTCAGGGCTGGGCCCTTCCTTGTGGGAGAAGGTGCCGGACGTTTGCCTTTTCGCCAAGAGGCTCTGCCGGGGCCGAGCGCCACGAGATGTTGCATCTCTGGGAAAGCCCAGATCCCCACTGATGTTGTGCCTGTAGATAGGGCGCCAAGGCACCGTGAAGAGCAGCAAGAGCTTTCAGGGCTGGGCCCTTCCTTGTGGGAGAAGGAGCCGGACGTTTGCCTTTTCGGCAAGAGGCTCTGCCGCGGCCGAGCGCCACGAGATGTTGCGTCTCTGGGAAAGCACAGATCCCCACTGCTGTTGTGCCTGTAGATAGGGCGCCAAGGCACCGTGAAGAGCAGCAAGAGCTTTCAGGGCTGGGCCCTTCCTCGTGGGAGAAGGAGCCCGACGTTTGCCTTTTCGGCAAGAGGCTCTGCCGCGGCCGAGCGCCACGAGATGTTGCGTCTCTGGGAAAGCCCAGATCCCCACTGCTGCTGTGCCGGTAGGTAGGGCGCCAAGGCACCGTGAAGAGCAGCAAGAGCTTTCAGGGCTGGGCCCTTCCTTGTGGGAGAAGGAGCCGGACGTTTGCCTTTTCGGCAAGAGGCTCTGCAGCGGCCGAGCGCCACGAGATGTTGCGTCTCTGGGAAAGCCCAGATCCCCACTGCTGTTGTGCCTGTAGATAGGGCGCCAAGGCATCGTGAAGAGCAGCAAGAGCTTTCAGGGCTGGGCCCTTCCTTGTGGGAGAAGGAGCCGGACGTTTGCCTTTTCGGCAAGAGGCTCTGCCGCGGCCGAGCGCCACGAGATGTTGCGTCTCTGGGAAAGCACAGATGCCCACTGCTGTTGTGCCTGTAGATAGGGCGCCAAGGCACCGTGAAGAGCAGCAAGAGCTTTCAGGGCTGGGCCCTTCCTTGTGGGAGAAGGAGCCGGACGTTTGCCTTTTCGGCAAGAGGCTCTGACACGGCCGAGCGCCACGAGATGTTGCGTCTCTGGGAAAGCACAGATGCCCACTGCTGTTGTGCCTGTAGATAGGGCGCCAAGGCACCGTGAAGAGCAGCAAGAGCTTTCAGGGCTGGGCCCTTCCTTGTGGGAGAAGGAGCCCGACGTTTGCCTTTTCGGCAAGAGGCTCTGCCGCGGCCGAGCGCCATGAGATGTTGCGTCTCTGGGAAAGCACAGATCCCCACTGCTGTTGTGCCTGTAGATAGGGCGCCAAGGCACCGTGAAGAGCAGCAAGAGCTTTCAGGGCTGGGCCCTTCCTTGTGGGAGAAGGAGCCCGACGTTTGCCTTTTCGGCAAGAGGCTCTGCCGCGGCCGAGCGCCACGAGATGTTGCGTCTCTGGGAAAGCACAGATCCCCACTGCTGCAGTGCGTGTAGATAGGGCGCCAAGGCACCGTTAAGAGCAGCAAGAGCTTTCAGGGCTGGGCCCTTCCTTGTGGGAGAAGGAGCCGGACGTTTGCCTTTTCGGCAAGAGGCTCTGCCGCGGCCGAGCGCCACGAGATGTTGCGTCTCTGGGAAAGCACAGATGCCCACTGCTGTTGTGCCTGTGGATAGGGCGCCAAGGCACCGTGAAGAGCAGCAAGAGCTTTCAGGGCTGGGTCCTTCCTTGTGGGAGAAGGAGCCGGACGTTTGCCTTTTCGGCAAGAGGCTCTGCCGCGGCCGAGCGCCACGAGATGTTGCGTCTCTGGGAAAGCCCAGATCCCCACTGCTGCTGTGCCTGTAGATAGGGCGCCAAGGCACCGTGAAGAGCAGCAAGAGCTTTCAGGGCTGGGCCCTTCCTTGTGGGAGAAGGAGCCGGACGTTTGCCTTTTCGGCAAGAGGCTCTGCCGCGGCCGAACTCCACGCGATGTTGCGTCTCTGGGAAAGCACAGATGCCCACTGCTGTTGTGCCTGTAGATAGGGCGCCAAGGCACCGTGAAGAGCAGCAAGAGCTTTCAGGGCTGGGCCCTTCCTTGTGGGAGAAGGAGCCGGACGTTTGCCTTTTCGGCAAGAGGCTCTGCCGCGGCCGAGCGCCACGAGATGTTGCGTCTCTGGGAAAGCACAGATGCCCACTGCTGTTGTGCCTGTAGATAGGGCGCCAAGGCACCGTGAAGAGCAGCAAGAGCTTTCAGGGCTGGGCCCTTCCTTGTGGGAGAAGGAGCCCGACGTTTGCCTTTTCAGCAAGAGGCTCTGCCGCGGCCGAGCGCTGTGAGATGTTGCGTCTCTGGGAAAGCACAGATCCCCACTGCTGTTGTGCCTGTAGATAGGGCGCCAAGGCACCGTGAAGAGCAGCAACAGCTTTCAGGGCTGGGCCCTT
This sequence comes from Harpia harpyja, assembly GCF_026419915.1. NCBI lineage: Eukaryota > Metazoa > Chordata > Aves > Accipitriformes > Accipitridae > Harpia > Harpia harpyja. Next base: position 110,041 of record NW_026293157.1, on the reverse strand, counting down.
CCTTGTGGGAGAAGGAGCCGGACGTTTGCCTTTTCGGCAAGAGGCTTTGCCGCGGCCGAGCACCACGAGATGTTGCGTCTCTGGGAAAGCACAGATCCCCACTGCTGTTGTGCCTGTAGATAGGGCGCCAAGGCACCGTGAAGAGCAGCAAGAGCTTTCAGGGCTGGGCCCTTCCTTGTGGGAGAAGGAGCCGGACATTTGCCTTTTCGGCAAGAGGCTCTGCCGCGGCCGAGCACCATGAGATCTTCCGTCTCTGGGAAAGCACAGATCCCCACTGCTGTTGTGCCTGTAGATAGGGCGCCAAGGCACCGTGAAGAGCAGCAAGAGCTTTCAGGGCTGGGCCCTTCCTTGTGGGAGAAGGAGCCGGACGTTTGCCTTTTCGGCAAGAGGCTCTGCCGCGGCCGAGCGCCATGAGATGTTGCGTCTCTGGGAAAGCACAGAGTCCCACTGCTGTTGTGCCTTTAGATAGGGCGCCAAGGCACCGTGAAGAGCAGAAACAGCTTTCAGGGCTGGGCCCTTCCTTGTGGGAGAAGGAGCCGGACGTTTGCCTTTTCGGCAAGAGGCTCTGCCGCGGCCGAGCGCCACGAGATGTTGCATCTCTGGGAAAGCCCAGATCCCCACTGCTGTTGTGCCTGTAGATAGGGCGCCAAGGCACCGTGAAGAGCAGCAAGAGCTTTCAAGGCTGGGCCCTTCCTTGTGGGAGAAGGAGCCGCACGTTTGCCTTTTCGGCAAGAGGCTCTGCCGCGGCCGAGCGCCACGAGATGTTGCGTCTCTGGGAAAGCCCAGATCCCCACTGCTCTTGTGCCTGTAGATAGGGCGCCAAGGCACCGTGAAGAGCAGCAAGAGCTTTCAGGGCTGGGCCCTTCCTTGTGGGAGAAGGAGCCCGACGTTTGCCTTTTCGGCAAGAGGCTCTGCCGCGGCCGAGCGCCACGAGATGTTGCGTCTCTGGGAAAGCACAGATGCCCACTGCTGTTGTGCCTGTAGGTAGGGCGCCAAGGCACCGTGAAGAGCAGCAAGAGCTTTCAGGGCTGGGCCCTTCCTTGTGGGAGAAGGAGCCGGACGTTTGCCTTTTCGGCAAGAGGCTCTGCCGCGGCCGAGCGCCACGAGATGTTGCGTCTCTGGGAAAGCACAGATGCCCACTGCTGTTGTGCCTGTAGATAGGGCGCCAAGGCACCGTGAAGAGCAGCAACAGCTTTCAGGGCTGAGCCCTTCCTTGTGGGAGAAGGAGCCGGACGTTTGCCTTTTCGGCAAGAGGCTCTGCCGCGGCCGAGCGCCATGAGATGTTGCGTCTCTGGGAAAGCCCAGATGCCCACTGCTGTTGTGCCTGTAGATAGGGCGCCAAGGCACCGTGAAGAGCAGCAAGAGCTTTCAGGGCTGGGCCCTTCCTTGTGGGAGAAGGAGCCGGACGTTTGCCTTTTCGGCAAGAGGCTCTGCCGCGGCCGAGCGCCACGAGATGTTGCGTCTCTGGGAAAGCACAGATCCCCACTGCTCTTGTGCCTGTCGATCGGTCGCCAAGGCACCGTGAAGAGCAGCAAGAGCTTTCAGGGCTGGGCCCTTCCTTGTGGGAGAAGGAGCCGGACGTTTGCCTTTTCGGCAAGAGGCTCTGCCGCGGCCGAGCGCCACGAGATGTTGCGTCTCTGGGAAAGCCCAGATCCCCACTGCTGTTGTGCCTATAGATATGGCGCCAAGGCACCGTGAAGAGCAGCAACAGCTTTCAGGGCTGGGCCCTTCCTTGTGGGAGAAGGAGCCAGATGTTTGCCTTTTCGGCAAGAGGCTCTGCCGCGGCCGAGCGCCACGAGATGTTGCGTCTCTGGGAAAGCACAGATCCCCACTGCTGTTGTGCCTGTAGATAGGGCGCCAAGGCACCATGAAGAGCAGCAAGAGCTTTCAGGGCTGGGCCCTTCCTTGTGGGAGAAGGAGCCGCACGTTTGCCTTTTCGGCAAGAGGCTCTGCCGCGGCCGAGCGCCACGAGATGTTGCGTCTCTGGGAAAGCACAGATCCCCACTGCTCTTGTGCCTGTAGATAGGGCGCCAAGACACCGTGAAGAGCAGCAAGAGCTTTCAGGGCTGGGCCCTTCCTTGTGGGAGAAGGTGCCGGACGTTTGCCTTTTCGCCAAGAGGCTCTGCCGGGGCCGAGCGCCACGAGATGTTGCATCTCTGGGAAAGCCCAGATCCCCACTGATGTTGTGCCTGTAGATAGGGCGCCAAGGCACCGTGAAGAGCAGCAAGAGCTTTCAGGGCTGGGCCCTTCCTTGTGGGAGAAGGAGCCGGACGTTTGCCTTTTCGGCAAGAGGCTCTGCCGCGGCCGAGCGCCACGAGATGTTGCGTCTCTGGGAAAGCACAGATCCCCACTGCTGTTGTGCCTGTAGATAGGGCGCCAAGGCACCGTGAAGAGCAGCAAGAGCTTTCAGGGCTGGGCCCTTCCTCGTGGGAGAAGGAGCCCGACGTTTGCCTTTTCGGCAAGAGGCTCTGCCGCGGCCGAGCGCCACGAGATGTTGCGTCTCTGGGAAAGCCCAGATCCCCACTGCTGCTGTGCCGGTAGGTAGGGCGCCAAGGCACCGTGAAGAGCAGCAAGAGCTTTCAGGGCTGGGCCCTTCCTTGTGGGAGAAGGAGCCGGACGTTTGCCTTTTCGGCAAGAGGCTCTGCAGCGGCCGAGCGCCACGAGATGTTGCGTCTCTGGGAAAGCCCAGATCCCCACTGCTGTTGTGCCTGTAGATAGGGCGCCAAGGCATCGTGAAGAGCAGCAAGAGCTTTCAGGGCTGGGCCCTTCCTTGTGGGAGAAGGAGCCGGACGTTTGCCTTTTCGGCAAGAGGCTCTGCCGCGGCCGAGCGCCACGAGATGTTGCGTCTCTGGGAAAGCACAGATGCCCACTGCTGTTGTGCCTGTAGATAGGGCGCCAAGGCACCGTGAAGAGCAGCAAGAGCTTTCAGGGCTGGGCCCTTCCTTGTGGGAGAAGGAGCCGGACGTTTGCCTTTTCGGCAAGAGGCTCTGACACGGCCGAGCGCCACGAGATGTTGCGTCTCTGGGAAAGCACAGATGCCCACTGCTGTTGTGCCTGTAGATAGGGCGCCAAGGCACCGTGAAGAGCAGCAAGAGCTTTCAGGGCTGGGCCCTTCCTTGTGGGAGAAGGAGCCCGACGTTTGCCTTTTCGGCAAGAGGCTCTGCCGCGGCCGAGCGCCATGAGATGTTGCGTCTCTGGGAAAGCACAGATCCCCACTGCTGTTGTGCCTGTAGATAGGGCGCCAAGGCACCGTGAAGAGCAGCAAGAGCTTTCAGGGCTGGGCCCTTCCTTGTGGGAGAAGGAGCCCGACGTTTGCCTTTTCGGCAAGAGGCTCTGCCGCGGCCGAGCGCCACGAGATGTTGCGTCTCTGGGAAAGCACAGATCCCCACTGCTGCAGTGCGTGTAGATAGGGCGCCAAGGCACCGTTAAGAGCAGCAAGAGCTTTCAGGGCTGGGCCCTTCCTTGTGGGAGAAGGAGCCGGACGTTTGCCTTTTCGGCAAGAGGCTCTGCCGCGGCCGAGCGCCACGAGATGTTGCGTCTCTGGGAAAGCACAGATGCCCACTGCTGTTGTGCCTGTGGATAGGGCGCCAAGGCACCGTGAAGAGCAGCAAGAGCTTTCAGGGCTGGGTCCTTCCTTGTGGGAGAAGGAGCCGGACGTTTGCCTTTTCGGCAAGAGGCTCTGCCGCGGACGAGCGCCACGAGATGTTGCGTCTCTGGGAAAGCCCAGATCCCCACTGCTGCTGTGCCTGTAGATAGGGCGCCAAGGCACCGTGAAGAGCAGCAAGAGCTTTCAGGGCTGGGCCCTTCCTTGTGGGAGAAGGAGCCGGACGTTTGCCTTTTCGGCAAGAGGCTCTGCCGCGGCCGAACTCCACGCGATGTTGCGTCTCTGGGAAAGCACAGATGCCCACTGCTGTTGTGCCTGTAGATAGGGCGCCAAGGCACCGTGAAGAGCAGCAAGAGCTTTCAGGGCTGGGCCCTTCCTTGTGGGAGAAGGAGCCGGACGTTTGCCTTTTCGGCAAGAGGCTCTGCCGCGGCCGAGCGCCACGAGATGTTGCGTCTCTGGGAAAGCACAGATGCCCACTGCTGTTGTGCCTGTAGATAGGGCGCCAAGGCACCGTGAAGAGCAGCAAGAGCTTTCAGGGCTGGGCCCTTCCTTGTGGGAGAAGGAGCCCGACGTTTGCCTTTTCAGCAAGAGGCTCTGACACGGCCGAGCGCCACGAGATGTTGCGTCTCTGGGAAAGCACAGATGCCCACTGCTGTTGTGCCTGTAGATAGGGCGCCAAGGCACCGTGAAGAGCAGCAAGAGCTTTCAGGCTGGGCCTTCCTTGTGGGAGAAGGAGCCCGACGTTTGCCTTTTCGGCAAGAGGCTCTGCCGCGGCCGAGCGCCACGAGATGTTGCGTCTCTGGGAAAGCACAGATCCCCACTGCTGTTGTGCCTGTAGATAGGGCGCCAAGGCACCGTGAAGAGCAGCAAGAGCTTTCAGGGCTGGGCCCTTCCTTGTGGGAGAAGGAGCCCGACGTTTGCCTTTTCGGCAAGAGGCTCTGCCGCGGCCGAGCGCCACGAGATGTTGCGTCTCTGGGAAAGCACAGATCCCCACTGCTGCAGTGCGTGTAGATAGGGCGCCAAGGCACCGTTAAGAGCAGCAAGAGCTTTCAGGGCTGGGCCCTTCCTTGTGGGAGAAGGAGCCGGACGTTTGCCTTTTCGGCAAGAGGCTCTGCCGCGGCCGAGCGCCACGAGATGTTGCGTCTCTGGAAAGCACAGATGCCCACTGCTGTTGTGCCTGTGGATAGGGCGCCAAGGCACCGTGAAGAGCAGCAAGAGCTTTCAGGGCTGGGTCCTTCCTTGTGGAGAAGGAGCCGGACGTTTGCCTTTTCGGCAAGAGGCTCTGCCGCGGCCGAGCGCTACGAGATGTTGCGTCTCTGGGAAAGCACAGATCCCCACTGCTGTTGTGCCTGTAGATAGGGCGCCAAGGCACCGTGAAGAGCAGCAACAGCTTTCAGGGCTGAGCCCTTCCTTGTGGGAGAAGGAGCCGGACGTTTGCCTTTTCGGCAAGAGGCTCTGCCGCGGCCGAGCGCCATGAGATGTTGCGTCTCTGGGAAAGCCCAGATGCCCACTGCTGTTGTGCCTGTAGATAGGGCGCCAAGGCACCGTGAAGAGCAGCAAGAGCTTTCAGGGCTGGGCCCTTCCTTGTGGGAGAAGGAGCCGGACGTTTGCCTTTTCGGCAAGAGGCTCTGCCGCGGCCCGAGCGCCACGAGATGTTGCGTCTCTGGGAAAGCCCAGATCCCCACTGCTGCTGTGCCTGTAGATAGGGCGCCAAGGCACCGTGAAGAGCAGCAAGAGCTTTCAGGGCTGGGCCCTTCCTTGTGGGAGAAGGAGCCCGACGTTTGCCTTTTCGGCAAGAGGCTCTGCAGCGGCCGAGCGCCACGAGATGTTGCGTCTCTGGGAAAGCACAGATCCCCACTGCTGTTGTGCCTGTAGATAGGGCGCCAAGGCACCGTGAAGAGCAGCAAGAGCTTTCAGGGCTGGGCCCTTCCTTGTGGGAGAAGGAGCCGGACGTTTGCCTTTTCGGCAAGAGGCTCTGCCGCGGCCGAACTCCACGCGATGTTGCGTCTCTGGGAAAGCACAGATCCCCACTGCTGTTGTGCCTGTAGATAGGGCGCCAAGGCACCGTGAAGAGCAGCAAGAGCTTTCAGGGCTGGGCCCTTCCTTGTGGGAGAAGGAGCCGCACGTTTGCCTTTTCGGCAAGAGGCTCTGCCGCGGCCGAACTCCACGCGATGTTGCGTCTCTGGGAAAGCACAGATCCCCACTGATGTTGTGCCTGTAGATAGGGCGCCAAGGCACCGTGAAGAGCAGCAAGAGCTTTCAGGGCTGGGCCCTTCCTTGTGGGAGAAGGAGCCGCACGTTTGCCTTTTCGGCAAGAGGCTCTGCCGCGGCCGAGCGCCATGAGATGTTGCGTCTCTGGGAAAGCACAGATGCCCACTGCTGTTGTGCCTGTAGATAGGGCGCCAAGGCACCGTGAAGAGCAGCAAGAGCTTTCAGGGCTGGGCCCTTCCTTGTGGGAGAAGGAGCCGGACGTTTGCCTTTTCGGCAAGAGGCTCTGCCGCGGCCGAGCGCCATGAGATGTTGCGTCTCTGGGAAAGCACAGATGCCCACTGCTGTTGTGCCTGTAGATAGGGCGCCAAGGCACCGTGAAGAGCAGCAAGAGCTTTCAGGGCTGGGCCCTTCCTTGTGGGAGAAGGAGCCGGACGTTTGCCTTTTCGGCAAGAGGCTCTGCCGCGGCCGAGCGCCACGAGATGTTGCGTCTCTGGGAAAGCCCAGATCCCCACTGCTCTTGTGCCTGTAGATAGGGCGCCAAGGCACCGTGAAGAGCAGCAAGAGCTTTCAGGGCTGGGCCCTTCCTTGTGGGAGAAGGAGACGGACGTTTGCCTTTTCGGCAAGAGGCTCTGCCGCGGCCGAGCGCCATGAGATGTTGCGTCTCTGGGAAAGCACAGATCCCCACTGATGTTGTGCCTGTAGATAGGGCGCCAAGGCACCGTGAAGAGCAGCAAGAGCTTTCAGGGCTGGGCCCTTCCTTGTGGGAGAAGGAGCCGGACGTTTGCCTTTTCGGCAAGAGGCTCTGCCGCGGCCGAGCGCCATGAGATGTTGCGTCTCTGGGAAAGCACAGATCCCCACTGCTCTTGTGCCTGTAGATAGGGCGCCAAGACACCGTGAAGAGCAGCAAGAGCTTTCAGGGCTGGGCCCTTCCTTGTGGGAGAAGGAGACGGACGTTTGCCTTTTCGGCAAGAGGCTCTGCAGCGGCCGAGCGCCACGAGATGTTGCGTCTCTGGGAAAGCACAGATGCCCACTGCTGTTGTGCCTGTAGATAGGGCGCCAAGGCACCGTGAAGAGCAGCAAGAGCTTTCAGGGCTGGGCCCTTCCTTGTGGGAGAAGGAGCCCGACGTTTGCCTTTTCGGCAAGAGGCTCTGCCGCGGCCGAACTCCACGCGATGTTGCGTCTCTGGGAAAGCACAGATGCCCACTGCTGTTGTGCCTGTAGATAGGGCGCCAAGGCACCGTGAAGAGCAGCAAGAGCTTTCAGGGCTGGGCCCTTCCTTGTGGGAGAAGGAGCCGGACGTTTGCCTTTTCGGCAAGAGGCTCTGCCGCGGCCGAACTCCACGCGATGTTGCGTCTCTGGGAAAGCACAGATCCCCACTGATGTTGTGCCTGTAGATAGGGCGCCAAGGCACCGTGAAGAGCAGCAAGAGCTTTCAGGGCTGGGCCCTTCCTTGTGGGAGAAGGAGCCGCACGTTTGCCTTTTCGGCAAGAGGCTCTGCCGCGGCCGAGCGCCATGAGATGTTGCGTCTCTGGGAAAGCACAGATCCCCACTGCTGTTGTGCCTGTCGATCGGGCGCCAAGGCACCGTGAAGAGCAGCAAGAGCTTTCAGGGCTGGGCCCTTCCTTGTGGGAGAAGGAGCCGGACGTTTGCCTTTTCGGCAAGAGGCTCTGCCGCGGCCGAGCGCCACGAGATGTTGCGTCTCTGGGAAAGCCCAGATCCCCACTGCTGTTGTGCCTGTAGATAGGGCGCCAAGGCACCGTGAAGAGCAGCAAGAGCTTTCAGGGCTGGGCCCTTCCTTGTGGGAGAAGGAGCCGGACGTTTGCCTTTTCGGCAAGAGGCTCTGCCGCGGCCGAGCGCCACGAGATGTTGCGTCTCTGGGAAAGCCCAGATCCCCACTGCTGCTGTGCCTGTAGATAGGGCGCCAAGGCACCGTGAAGAGCAGCAAGAGCTTTCAGGGCTGGGCCCTTCCTTGTGGGAGAAGGAGCCGGACGTTTGCCTTTTCGGCAAGAGGCTCTGCAGCGGCCGAGCGCCACGAGATGTTGCGTCTCTGGGAAAGCACAGATCCCCACTGCTGTTGTGCCTGTAGATAGGGCGCCAAGGCACCGTGAAGAGCAGCAAGAGCTTTCAGGGCTGGGCCCTTCCTTGTGGGAGAAGGAGCCGGACGTTTGCCTTTTCGGCAAGAGGCTCTGCCGCGGCCGAACTCCATGCGATGTTGCGTCTCTGGGAAAGCACAGATGCCCACTGCTGTTGTGCCTGTAGATAGGGCGCCAAGGCACCGTGAAGAGCAGCAAGAGCTTTCAGGGCTGGGCCCTTCCTTGTGGGAGAAGGAGCCGGACGTTTGCCTTTTCGGCAAGAGGCTCTGCCGCGGCCGAACTCCACGCGATGTTGCGTCTCTGGGAAAGCACAGATCCCCACTGATGTTGTGCCTGTCGATAGGGCGCCAAGGCACCGTGAAGAGCAGCAAGAGCTTTCAGGGCTGGGCCCTTCCTTGTGGGAGAAGGAGCCGGACGTTTGCCTTTTCGGCAAGAGGCTCTGCCGCGGCGAGCGCCACGAGATGTTGCGTCTCTGGGAAAGCACAGATCCCCACTGCTGTTGTGCCTGTAGATAGGGCGCCAAGGTCACCGTGAAGAGCAGCAACAGCTTTCAGGGCTGGGCCCTTCCTTGTGGGAGAAGGAGCCAGATGTTTGCCTTTTCAGCAAGAGGCTCTGACGCGGCCGAGCACCACGAGATGTTGCCTCTCTGGGAAAGCACAGATCCCCACTGCTCTTGTGCCTGTAGATAGGGCGCCAAGGCACCGTGAAGAGCAGCAAGAGCTTTCAGGGCTGGGCCCTTCCTTGTGGGAGAAGGAGCCGGACATTTGCCTTTTAGGCAACAGGCTCTGCCGCGGCCGAGCGCCAGGAGATGTTGCGTCTCTGGGAAAGCACAGATCCCCACTGCTGCTGTGCCTGTAGATAGGGCGCCAAGGCACCGTTAAGAGCAGCAAGAGCTTTCAGGGCTGGGCCCTTCCTTGTGGGAGAAGGAGCCGGACGTTTGCCTTTTCGGCAAGAGGCTCTGCCGCGGCCGAGCGCCATGAGATGTTGCGTCTCTGGGAAAGCACAGATCCCCACTGCTGTTGTGCCTGTAGATAGGGCGCCAAGGCACCGTGAAGAGCAGAAACAGCTTTCAGGGCTGGGCCCTTCCTTGTGGGAGAAGGAGCCGGACGTTTGCCTTTTCGGCAAGAGGCTCTGCCGCGGCCGAGCGCCACGAGATGTTGCATCTCTGGGAAAGCCCAGATCCCCACTGCTCTTGTGCCTGTAGATAGGGCGCCAAGGCACCGTGAAGAGCAGCAAGAGCTTTCAGGGCTGGGCCCTTCCTTGTGGGAGAAGGAGCCGGACGTTTGCCTTTTCGGCAAGAGGCTCTGCCGCGGCCGAGCGCCACGAGATGTTGCGTCTCTGGGAAAGCCCAGATCCCCACTGCTGTTGTGCCTGTAGATAGGGCGCCAAGGCACCGTGAAGAGCAGCAAGAGCTTTCAGGGCTGGGCCCTTCCTTGTGAGAGAAGGAGCCGGACGTTTGCCTTTTCGGCAAGAGGCTCTGCCGCGGCCGAGCGCCATGAGATGTTGCGTCTCTGGGAAAGCACAGATCCCCACTGCTGTTGTGCCTGTAGATAGGGCGCCAAGGCACCGTGAAGAGCAGCAAGAGCTTTCAGGGCTGGGCCCTTCCTTGTGGGAGAAGGAGCCGGACGTTTGCCTTTTCGGCAAGAGGCTCTGCCGCGGCCGAGCGCCACGAGATGTTGCGTCTCTGGGAAAGCACAGATGCCCACTGCTGTTGTGCCTGTAGATAGAGCTCCAAGGCACCGTGAAGAGCAGCAAGAGCTTTCAGGGCTGGGCCCTTCCCTGTTGGAGAAGGAGCCCGACGTTTGCCTTTTCGGCAAGAGGCTCTGCCGCGGCCGAGCGCCACAAGATGTTGCGTCTCTGGGAAAGCCCAGATCCCCACTGCTGCTGTGCCTGTAGATAGGGCGCCAAGGCACCGTGAAGAGCAGCAAGAGCTTTCAGGGCTGGGCCCTTCCTTGTGGGAGAAGGAGGCGGACGTTTGCCTTTTCGGCAAGAGGCTCTGCCGCGGCCGAGCGCCACGAGATGTTACGTCTCTGGGAAAGCCCAGATCCCCACTGCTGTTGTGCCTGTACATAGGGCGCCAAGGCACCGTGAAGAGCAGCAAGAGCTTTCAGGGCTGGGCCCTTCCTTGTGGGAGAAGGAGCCCGACGTTTGCCTTTTCGGCAAGAGGCTCTGCCGCGGCCGAGCGCCACGAGATGTTGCGTCTCTGGGAAAGCCCAGATCCCCACTGCTGCTGTGCCTGTAGATAGGGCGCCAAGGCACCGTTAAGAGCAGCAAGAGCTTTCAGGGCTGGGCCCTTCCTTGTGGGAGAAGGAGCCGGACGTTTGCCTTTTCGGCAAGAGGCTCTGCCGCGGCCGAGCGCCACGGGATGTTACGTCTCTGGGAAAGCCCAGATCCCCACTGCTGTTGTGCCTATAGATATGGCGCCAAGGCACCGTGAAGAGCAGCAATAGCTTTCAGGGCTGGGCCCTTCCTTGTGGGAGAAGGAGCCAGATGTTTGCCTTTTCGGCAAGAGGCTCTGCCGCGGCCGAGCGCCACGAGATGTTGCGTCTCTGGGAAAGCACAGATCCCCACTGCTCTTGTGCCTGTAGATAGGGCGCCAAGGCACCGTGAAGAGCAGCAAGAGCTTTCAGGGCTGGGCCCTTCCTTGTGGGAGAAGGAGCCGGACGTTTGCCTTTTCGGCAAGAGGCTCTGCCGCGGCCGAGCGCCATGAGATGTTGCGTCTCTGGGAAAGCACAGATCCCCACTGCTGTTGTGCCTGTAGATAGGGCGCCAAGACACCGTGAAGAGCAGCAAGAGCTTTCAGGGCTGGGCCCTTCCTTGTGGGAGAAGGAGCCGGATGTTTGCCTTTTCGGCAAGAGGCTCTGCAGCGGCCGAGCGCCACGAGATGTTGCATCTCTGGGAAAGCCCAGATCCCCACTGCTCTTGTGCCTGTAGATAGGGCGCCAAGGCACCGTGAAGAGCAGCAAGAGCTTTCAGGGCTGGGCCCTTCCTTGTGGGAGAAGGAGCCGGACGTTTGCCTTTTCGGCAAGAGGCTCTGCCGCGGCCGAGCGCCATGAGATGTTGCGTCTCTGGGAAAGCACAGATCCCCACTGCTGTTGTGCCTGTAGATAGGGCGCCAAGGCACCGTGAATAGCAGCAAGAGCTTTCAGGCCTAGGCCCTTCCTTGTGGGAGAAGGAGCCGGACGTTTGCCTTTTCGGCAAGAGGCTCTGCCGCGGCCGAGCGCCACGAGATGTTGCGTCTCTGGGAAAGCACAGATGCCCACTGCTGTTGTGCCTGTAGATAGGGTGCCAAGGCACCGTGAAGAGCAGCAAGAGCTTTCAGGGCTGGGTCCTTCCTTGTGGGAGAAGGAGACGGACGTTTGCCTTTTCGGCAAGAGGCTCTGCCGCGGCCGAGCGCCACGAGATGTTGCGTCTCTGGGAAAGCCCAGATGCCCACTGCTGTTGTGCCTGTAGATAGGGCGCCAAGGCACCGTGAAGAGCAGCAAGAGCTTTCAGGGCTGGGCCCTTCCTTGTGGGAGAAGGAGCCGGACGTTTGCCTTTTCGGCAAGAGGCTCTGCCGCGGCCGAGCGCCACGAGATGTTGCGTCTCTGGGAAAGCACAGATCCCCACTGCTGTTGTGCCTATAGATATGGCGCCAAGGCACCGTGAAGAGCAGCAACAGCTTTAAGGGCTGGGCCCTTCCTTGTGGAGAAGGAGCCAGATGTTTGCCTTTTCGGCAAGAGGCTCTGCCGCGGCCGAGCGCCACGAGATGTTGCGTCTCTGGGAAAGCACAGATCCCCACAGCTGTTGTGCCTGTAGATAGGGCGCCAAGGCACCGTGAAGAGCAGCAAGAGCTTTCAGGGCTGGGCCCTTCCTTGTGGGAGAAGGAGCCGGACGTTTGCCTTTTCGGCAAGAGGCTCTGCCGCGGCCGAGCGCCACGAGATGTTGCGTCTCTGGGAAAGCACAGATGCCCACTGCTGTTGTGCCTGTAGATAGGGCGCCAAGGCACCGTGAAGAGCAGCAAGAGCTTTCAGGGCTGGGCCCTTCCTTGTGGGAGAAGGAGCCGGACGTTTGCCTTTTCGGCAAGAGGCTCTGCCGCGGCCGAGCGCCACGAGATGTTGCGTCTCTGGGAAAGCACAGATCCCCACTGCTGTTGTGCCTGTAGATAGGGCGCCAAGGCACCGTGAAGAGCAGCAAGAGCTTTCAGGGCTGGGCCCTTCCTTGTGGGAGAAGGAGCCGGACGTTTGCCTTTTCGGCAAGAGGCTCTGCCGCGGCCGAGCGCCATGAGATGTTGCGTCTCTGGGAAAGCCCAGATCCCCACTGCTGTTGTGCCTGTAGATAGGGCGCCAAGGCACCGTGAAGAGCAGCAAGAGCTTTCAGGGCTGGGCCCTTCCTTATGGGAGAAGGAGCCGCACGTTTGCCTTTTCGGCAAGAGGCTCTGCCGCGGCCGAGCGCCACGAGATGTTGCGTCTCTGGGAAAGCCCAGATCCCCACTGCTGTTGTGCCTGTAGATAGGGCACCAAGGCACCGTGAAGAGCAGCAAGAGCTTTCAGGGCTGGGCCCTTCCTTGTGGGAGAAGGAGCCAGACGTTTGCCTTTTCGGCAAGAGGCTCTGCCGCGGCCGAACGCCACGAGATGTTGCGTCTCTGGGAAAGCACAGATCCCCACTGCTGTTGTGCCTGTAGATAGGGCGCCAAGGCACCGTGAAGAGCAGCAAGAGCTTTCAGGGCTGGGCCCTTCCTTGTGGGAGAAGGAGCCGCACGTTTGCCTTTTCGGCAAGAGGCTCTTCCGCGGCCGAGCGCCACGAGATGTTGCGTCTCTGGGAAAGCACAGATCCCCACTGCTCTTGTGCCTGTAGATAGGGCGCCAAGACACCGTGAAGAGCAGCAAGAGCTTTCAGGGCTGGGCCCTTCCTTGTGGGAGAAGGAGCCGGACGTTTGCCTTTTCGGCAAGAGGCTCTGCCGCGGCCGAGCGCCACGAGATGTTGCATCTCTGGGAAAGCCCAGATCCCCACTGCTCTTGTGCCTGTAGATAGGGCGCCAAGGCACCGTGAAGAGCAGCAAGAGCTTTCAGGGCTGGGCCCTTCCTTGTGGGAAAAGGAGCCCGACGTTTGCCTTTTCGGCAAGAGGCTCTGCCGCGGCCGAGCGCCACGAGATGTTGCGTCTCTGGGAAAGCACAGATCCCCACTGCTGCTGTGCCTGTAGATAGGGCGCCAAGGCACCGTGAAGAGCAGCAAGAGCTTTCAGGGCTGGGCCCTTCCTTGTGGGAGAAGGAGTTGGACGTTTGCCTTTTCGGCAAGAGGATCTGCCGCGGCCGAGCGCCATGAGATGTTGCGTCTCTGGGAAAGCCCAGATCCCCACTGCTGTTGTGCCTGTAGATAGGGCGCCAAGGCACCGTGAAGAGCAGCAAGAGCTTTCAGGGCTGGGCCCTTCCTTGTGGGAGAAGGAGCCGGACGTTTGACTTTTCGGCAAGAGGCTCTGCCGCGGCCGAGCGCCACGAGATGTTGCGTCTCTGGGAAAGCACAGATCCCCACTGCTCTTGTGCCTGTAGATAGGGCGCCAAGGCAACCGTGAAGAGCAGCAAGAGCTTTCAGGGCTGGGCCCTTCCTTGTGGGAGAAGGAGCGCGACGTTTGCCTTTTCGGCAAGAGGCTCTGCCGCGGCCGAACGCCACGAGATGTTGCGTCTCTGGGAAAGCACAGATCCCCACTGCTGTTGTGCCTGTAGATAGGGCGCCAAGACACCGTGAAGAGCAGCAAGAGCTTTCAGGGCTGGGCCCTTCCTTGTGGGAGAAGGAGCCGGACGTTTGCCTTTTCGGCAAGAGGCTCTGCCGCGGCCGAGTGCCACGAGATGTTGCATCTCTGGGAAAGCCCAGATCCCCACTGCTCTTGTGCCTGTAGATAGGGCGCCAAGGCACCGTGAAGAGCAGCAAGAGCTTTCCGGGCTGGGCCCTTCCTTGTGGGAGAAGGAGCCGCACGTTTGCCTTTTCGGCAAGAGGCTCTGCCGCGGCCGAGCGCCACGAGATGTTGCGTCTCTGGGAAAGCACAGATCCCCTCTGCTGTTGTGCCTGTAGATAGGGCGCCAAGGCACCGTGAAGAGCAGCAAGAGCTTTCAGGGCTGGGCCCTTCCTTGTGGGAGAAGGAGCCGCACGTTTGCCTTTTCGGCAAGAGGATCTGCCGCGGCCGAGCGCCACGAGATGTTGCGTCTCTGGGAAAGCCCAGATCCCCACTGCTGTTGTGCCTGTAGATAGGGCGCCAAGGCACCGTGAGGAGCAGCAAGAGCTTTCCGGGCTGGGCCCTTCCTTGTGGGAGAAGGAGCCCGACGTTTGCCTTTTCGGCAAGAGGCTCTGCCGCGGCCGAGCGCCACGAGATGTTGCGTCTCTGGGAAAGCACAGATGCCCACTGCTGTTGTGCCTGTACATAGGGCGCCAAGGCACCGTGAAGAGCAGCAACAGCTTTAAGGCCTAGGCCCTTCCTTGTGGGAGAAGGAGCCGGACGTTTGCCTTTTCGGCAAGAGGCTCTGCCGCGGCCGAGCGCCACGAGATGTTGCGTCTCTGGGAAAGCACAGATCCCCACTGCTCTTGTGCCTGTAGATAGGGCGCCAAGGCACCGTGAAGAGCAGCAACAGCTTTCAGGGCTGAGCCCTTCCTTGTGGGAGAAGGAGCCGGACGTTTGCCTTTTCGGCAAGAGGCTCTGCCGCGGCCGAGCGCCATGAGATGTTGCGTCCTCTGGGAAAGCCCAGATGCCCACTGCTGTTGTGCCTGTAGATAGGGCGCCAAGGCACCGTGAAGAGCAGCAAGAGCTTTCAGGGCTGGGCCCTTCCTTGTGGGAGAAGGAGCCAGACGTTTGCCTTTTCGGCAAGAGGCTCTGCCGCGGCCGAACGCCACGAGATGTTGCGTCTCTGGGAAAGCACAGATCCCCACTGCTGTTGTGCCTGTAGATAGGGCGCCAAGGCACCGTGAAGAGCAGCAAGAGCTTTCAGGGCTGGGCCCTTCCTTGTGGGAGAAGGAGCCGCACGTTTGCCTTTTCGGCAAGAGGCTCTGCCGCGGCCGAGCGCCACGAGATGTTGCGTCTCTGGGAAAGCACAGATCCCCACTGCTCTTGTGCCTGTAGATAGGGCGCCAAGACACCGTGAAGAGCAGCAAGAGCTTTCAGGGCTGGGCCCTTCCTTGTGGGAGAAGGAGCCGGACGTTTGCCTTTTCGGCAAGAGGCTCTGCCGCGGCCGAGCGCCACGAGATGTTGCATCTCTGGGAAAGCCCAGATCCCCACTGCTCTTGTGCCTGTAGATAGGGCGCCAAGGCACCGTGAAGAGCAGCAAGAGCTTTCAGGGCTGGGCCCTTCCTTGTGGGAAAAGGAGCCCGACGTTTGCCTTTTCGGCAAGAGGCTCTGCCGCGGCCGAGCGCCACGAGATGTTGCGTCTCTGGGAAAGCACAGATCCCCACTGCTGCTGTGCCTGTAGATAGGGCGCCAAGGCACCGTGAAGAGCAGCAAGAGCTTTCAGGGCTGGGCCCTTCCTTGTGGGAGAAGGAGCCGGACGTTTGCCTTTTCGGCAAGAGGATCTGCCGCGGCCGAGCGCCATGAGATGTTGCGTCTCTGGGAAAGCCCAGATCCCCACTGCTGCTGTGCCTGTAGATAGGGCGCCAAGGCACCGTGAAGAGCAGCAAGAGCTTTCAGGGCTGGGCCCTTCCTTGTGGGAGAAGGAGCCGGACGTTTGACTTTTCGGCAAGAGGCTCTGCCGCGGCCGAGCGCCACGAGATGTTGCGTCTCTGGGAAAGCACAGATCCCCACTGCTCTTGTGCCTGTAGATAGGGCGCCAAGGCACCGTGAAGAGCAGCAAGAGCTTTCAGGGCTGGGCCCTTCCTTGTGGGAGAAGGAGCCCGACGTTTGCCTTTTCGGCAAGAGGCTCTGCCGCGGCCGAACGCCACGAGATGTTGCGTCTCTGGGAAAGCACAGATCCCCACTGCTGTTGTGCGTGTAGATAGGGCGCCAAGACACCGTGAAGAGCAGCAAGAGCTTTCAGGGCTGGGCCCTTCCTTGTGGGAGAAGGAGCCGGACGTTTGCCTTTTCGGCAAGAGGCTCTGCCGCGGCCGAGTTCCACGAGATGTTGCATCTCTGGGAAAGCCCAGATCCCCACTGCTCTTGTGCCTGTAGATAGGGCGCCAAGGCACCGTGAAGAGCAGCAAGAGCTTTCAGGGCTGGGCCCTTCCTTGTGGGAGAAGGAGCCGCACGTTTGCCTTTTCGGCAAGAGGCTCTGCCGCGGCCGAGCGCCACGAGATGTTGCGTCTCTGGGAAAGCACAGATCCCCACTGCTGTTGTGCCTGTAGATAGGGCGCCAAGGCACCGTGAAGAGCAGCAAGAGCTTTCCGGGCTGGGCCCTTCCTTGTGGGAGAAGGAGCCGCACGTTTGCCTTTTCGGCAAGAGGATCTGCCGCGGCCGAGCGCCACGAGATGTTGCGTCTCTGGGAAAGCCCAGATCCCCACTGCTGCTGTTCCTGTAGATAGGGCGCCAAGGCACCGTGAAGAGCAGCAACAGCTTTCAGGGCTGGGCCCTTCCTTGTGGGAGAAGGAGCCAGATGTTTGCCTTTTCGGCAAGAGGCTCTGCCGCGGCCGAGCGCCATGAGATGTTGCGTCTCTGGGAAAGCACAGATCCCCACTGCTGTTGTGCCTGTACATAGGGCGCCAAGGCACCGTGAAGAGCAGCAAGAGCTTTCAGGCCTAGGCCCTTCCTTGTGGGAGAAGGAGCCGGACGTTTGCCTTTTCGGCAAAGAGACTCTGCCGCGGCCGAGCGCCACGAGATGTTGCGTCTCTGGGAAAGCACAGATCCCCACTGCTGTTGTGCCTGTAGATAGGGCGCCAAGGCACCGTGAAGAGCAGCAAGAGCTTTCAGGGCTGGGGCCCTTCCTTGTGGGAGAAGGAGCCCGACGTTTGCCTTTTCGGCAAGAGGCTCTGCCGCGGCCGAGCGCCACGAGATGTTGCGTCTCTGGGAAAGCACAGATGCCCACTGCTGTTGTGCCTGTACATAGGGCGCCAAGGCACCGTGAAGAGCAGCAACAGCTTTAAGGCCTAGGCCCCTTCCTTGTGGGAGAAGGAGCCGGACGTTTGCCTTTTCGGCAAGAGGCTCTGCCGCGGCCGAGCGCCACGAGATGTTGCGTCTCTGGGAAAGCACAGATCCCCACTGCTCTTGTGCCTGTAGATAGGGCGCCAAGGCACCGTGAAGAGCAGCAACAGCTTTCAGGGCTGAGCCCTTCCTTGTGGGAGAAGGAGCCGGACGTTTGCCTTTTCGGCAAGAGGCTCTGCCGCGGCCGAGCGCCATGAGATGTTGCGTCTCTGGGAAAGCCCAGATGCCCACTGCTGTTGTGCCTGTAGATAGGGCGCCAAGGCACCGTGAAGAGCAGCAAGAGCTTTCAGGGCTGGGCCCTTCCTTGTGGGAGAAGGAGCCGGACGTTTGCCTTTTCGGCAAGAGGCTCTGCCGCGGGCCGAGCGCCATGAGATGTTGCGTCTCTGGGAAAGCCCAGATCCCCACTGCTGTTGTGCCTATAGATATGGCGCCAAGGCACCGTGAAGAGCAGCAACAGCTTTAAGGGCTGGGCCCTTCCTTGTGGGAGAAGGAGCCAGATGTTTGCCTTTTCGGCAAGAGGCTCTGCCGCGGCCGAGCGCCATGAGATGTTGCGTCTCTGGGAAAGCACAGATCCCCACTGCTATTGTGCCTGTAGATAGGGCGCCAAGGCACCGTTGAAGAGCAGCAAGAGCTTTCAGGGCTGGGCCCTTCCTTGTGGGAGAAGGAGCCAGACGTTTGCCTTTTCGGCAAGAGGCTCTGCCGCGGCCGAACGCCACGAGATGTTGCGTCTCTGGGAAAGCACAGATCCCCACTGCTGTTGTGCCTGTAGATAGGGCGCCAAGGCACCGTGAAGAGCAGCAAGAGCTTTCAGGGCTGGGCCCTTCCTTGTGGGAGAAGGAGCCGGACGTTTGCCTTTTCGGCAAGAGGCTCTGCCGCGGCCGAGCGCCACGAGATGTTGCGTCTCTGGGAAAGCCCAGATCCCCACTGCTGTTGTGCCTGTAGATAGGGCACCAAGACACCGTGAAGAGCAGCAAGAGCTTTCAGGGCTGGGCCCTTCCTTGTGGGAGAAGGAGCCGGACGTTTGCCTTTTCGGCAAGAGGCTCTGCCGCGGCCGAGGCGCCACGAGATGTTGCCATCTCTGGGAAAGCCCAGATCCCCACTGCTCTTGTGCCTGTAGATAGGGCGCCAAGGCACCGTGAAGAGCAGCAAGAGCTTTCAGGGCTGGGCCCTTCCTTGTGGGAAAAGGAGCCCGACGTTTGCCTTTTCGGCAAGAGGCTCTGCCGCGGCCCGAGCGCCACGAGATGTTGCGTCTCTGGGAAAGCACAGATGCCCACTGCTGTTGTGCCTGTAGATAGGGCGCCAAGGCACCGTGAAGAGCAGCAACAGCTTTCAGGGCTGAGCCCTTCCTTGTGGGAGAAGGAGCCGGACGTTTGCCTTTTCGGCAAGAGGCTCTGCCGCGGCCGAGCGCCATGAGATGTTGCGTCTCTGGGAAAGCCCAGATGCCCACTGCTGTTGTGCCTGTAGATAGGGCGCCAAGGCACCGTGAAGAGCAGCAAGAGCTTTCAGGGCTGGGCCCTTCCTTGTGGGAGAAGGAGCCGGACGTTTGCCTTTTCGGCAAGAGGCTCTGCCGCGGCCGAGCGCCACGAGATGTTGCGTCTCTGGGAAAGCACAGATCCCCACAGCTGTTGTGCCTGTCGATAGGGCGCCAAGGCACCGTGAAGAGCAGCAAGAGCTTTCAGGGCTGGGCCTTCCTTGTGGGAGAAGGAGCCGGACGTTTGCCTTTTCGGCAAGAGGCTCTGCCGCGGCCGAGCGCCACGAGATGTTGCGTCTCTGGGAAAGCACAGATCCCCACTGCTGTTGTGCCTGTAGATAGGGCGCCAAGGCCACCGTGAAGAGCAGCAAGAGCTTTCAGGGCTGGGCCCTTCCTTGTGGGAGAAGGAGCCGGACGTTTGCCTTTTCGGCAAGAGGCTCTGCCGCGGCCGAGCGCCACGAGATGTTGCGTCTCTGGGAAAGCCCAGATCCCCACTGCTGTTGTGCCTGTAGATAGGGCGCCAAGGCACCGTGAAGAGCAGCAAGAGCTTTCAGGGCTGGGCCCTTCCTTGTGGGAGAAGGAGCCGGACGTTTGCCTTTTCGGCAAGAGGCTCTGCCGCGGCCGAGCGCCACGAGATGTTGCGTCTCTGGGAAAGCACAGATCCCCACTGCTGTTGTGCCTGTAGATAGGGCGCCAAGGCACCGTGAAGAGCAGCAAGAGCTTTCAGGGCTGGGCCCTTCCTTGTGGGAGAAGGAGCCGGACGTTTGCCTTTTCGGCAAGAGGCTCTGCCGCGGCCGAGCGCCACGAGATGTTGCGTCTCTGGGAAAGCACAGATCCCCACTGCTCTTGTGCCTGTAGATAGGGCGCCAAGACACCGTGAAGAGCAGCAAGAGCTTTCAGGGCTGGGCCCTTCCTTGTGGGAGAAGGAGCCGGACGTTTGCCTTTTCGGCAAGAGGCTCTGCCGCGGCCGAGCGCCACGAGATGTTGCCTCTCTGGGAAAGCCCAGATCCCCACTGCTCTTGTGCCTGTAGATAGGGCGCCAAGGCACCGTGAAGAGCAGCAAGAGCTTTCAGGGCTGGGCCCTTCCTTGTGGGAAAAGGAGCCCGACGTTTGCCTTTTCGGCAAGAGGCTCTGCCGCGGCCGAGCGCCACGAGATGTTGCGTCTCTGGGAAAGCACAGATCCCCACTGCTGCTGTGCCTGTAGATAGGGCGCCAAGGCACCGTGAAGAGCAGCAAGAGCTTTAAGGCCTAGGCCCTTCCTTGTGGGAGAAGGAGCCGGACGTTTGCCTTTTCGGCAAGAGGCTCTGCCGCGGCCGAGCGCCACGAGATGTTGCGTCTCTGGGAAAGCACAGATCCCCACTGCTCTTGTGCCTGTAGATAGGGCGCCAAGGCACCGTGAAGAGCAGCAACAGCTTTCAGGGCTGAGCCCTTCCTTGTGGGAGAAGGAGCCGGACGTTTGCCTTTTCGGCAAGAGGCTCTGCCGCGGCCGAGCGCCATGAGATGTTGCGTCTCTGGGAAAGCCCAGATGCCCACAGCTGTTGTGCCTGTAGATAGGGCGCCAAGGCACCGTGAAGAGCAGCAAGAGCTTTCAGGGCTGGGCCCTTCCTTGTGGGAGAAGGAGGCAGACGTTTGCCTTTTCGGCAAGAGGCTCTGCCGCGGCCGAGCGCCACGAGATGTTGCGTCTCTGGGAAAGCACAGATCCCCACTGCTCTTGTGCCTATAGATATGGCGCCAAGGCACCGTGAAGAGCAGCAAGAGCTTTAAGGGCTGGGCCCTTCCTTGTGGGAGAAGGAGCCAGATGTTTGCCTTTTCGGCAAGAGGCTCTGCCGCGGCCGAGCGCCACGAGATGTTGCGTCTCTGGGAAAGCACAGATCCCCACTGCTCTTGTGCCTATAGATATGGCGCCAAGGCACCGTGAAGAGCAGCAACAGCTTTCAGGGCTGGGCCCTTCCTTGTGGGAGAAGGAGCCAGATGTTTGCCTTTTCGGCAAGAGGCTCTGCCGCGGCCGAGCGCCACGAGATGTTGCGTCTCTGGGAAAGCACAGATCCCCACTGCTGTTGTGCCTGTACATAGGGCGCCAAGGCACCGTGAAGAGCAGCAAGAGCTTTCAGGCATAGGCCCTTCCTTGTGGGAGAAGGAGCCGGACGTTTGCCTTTTCGGCAAGAGGCTCTGCCGCGGCCGAGCGCCACGAGATGTTGCGTCTCTGGGAAAGCACAGATCCCCACTGCTCTTGTGCCTGTAGATAGGGCGCCAAGGCACCGTGAAGAGCAGCAAGAGCTTTCAGGGCTGGGCCCTTCCTTGTGGGAGAAGGAGCCCGGCGTTTGCCTTTTCGGCAAGAGGCTCTGCCGCGGCCGAGCGCCACGAGATGTTGCGTCTCTGGGAAAGCACAGATGCCCACTGCTGTTGTGCCTGTACATAGGGCGCCAAGGCACCGTGAAGAGCAGCAAGAGCTTTAAGGCCTAGGCCCTTCCTTGTGGGAGAAGGAGCCGGACGTTTGCCTTTTCGGCAAGAGGCTCTGCCGCGGCCGAGCGCCACGAGATGTTGCGTCTCTGGGAAAGCACAGATCCCCACTGCTCTTGTGCCTGTAGATAGGGCGCCAAGGCACCGTGAAGAGCAGCAACAGCTTTCAGGGCTGAGCCCTTCCTTGTGGGAGAAGGAGCCGGACGTTTGCCTTTTCGGCAAGAGGCTCTGCCGCGGCCGAGCGCCATGAGATGTTGCGTCTCTGGGAAAGCCCAGATGCCCACAGCTGTTGTGCCTGTAGATAGGGCGCCAAGGCACCGTGAAGAGCAGCAAGAGCTTTCAGGGCTGGGCCCTTCCTTGTGGGAGAAGGAGGCGGACGTTTGCCTTTTCGGCAAGAGGCTCTGCCGCGGCCGAGCGCCACGAGATGTTGCGTCTCTGGGAAAGCCCAGATCCCCACTGCTGTTGTGCCTATAGATATGGCGCCAAGGCACCGTGAAGAGCAGCAAGAGCTTTAAGGGCTGGGCCCTTCCTTGTGGGAGAAGGAGCCAGATGTTTGCCTTTTCGGCAAGAGGCTCTGCCGCGGCCGAGCGCCACGAGATGTTGCGTCTCTGGGAAAGCACAGATCCCCACTGCTGTTGTGCCTGTAGATAGGGCGCCAAGGCACCGTGAAGAGCAGCAAGAGCTTTCAGGGCTGGGCCCTTCCTTGTGGGAGACGGAGCCCGACGTTTGCCTTTTCGGCAAGAGGCTCTGCCGCGGCCGAGCGCCACGAGATGTTGCGTCTCTGGGAAAGCACAGATGCCCACTGCTGTTGTGCCTGTAGATAGGGCGCCAAGGCACCGTGAAGAGCAGCAACAGCTTTCAGGGCTGAGCCCTTCCTTGTGGGAGAAGGAGCCGGACGTTTGCCTTTTCGGCAAGAGGGCTCTGCCGCGGCCGAGCGCCATGAGATGTTGCGTCTCTGGGAAAGCCCAGATGCCCACTGCTGTTGTGCCTGTAGATAGGGCGCCAAGGCACCGTGAAGAGCAGCAAGAGCTTTCAGGGCTGGGCCCTTCCTTGTGGGAGAAGGAGCCCGACGTTTGCCTTTTCGGCAAGAGGCTCTGCCGCGGCCGAGCGCCACGAGATGTTGCGTCTCTGGGAAAGCACAGATCCCCACAGCTGTTGTGCCTGTAGATAGGGCGCCAAGGCACCGTGAAGAGCAGCAAGAGCTTTCAGGTCTGGGCCCTTCCTTGTGGGAGAAGGAGCCGGACGTTTGCCTTTTCGGCAAGAGGCTCTGCCGCGGCCGAGCGCCATGAGATGTTGCGTCTCTGGGAAAGCACAGATCCCCACTGCTGTTGTGCCTGTAGATAGGGCGCCAAGGCACCGTGAAGAGCAGCAAGAGCTTTCAGGGCTGGGCCCTTCCTTGTGGGAGAAGGAGCCGCACGTTTGCCTTTTCGGCAAGAGGCTCTGCCGCGGCCGAGCGCCACGAGATGTTGCGTCTCTGGGAAAGCCCAGATCCCCACTGCTGTTGTGCCTGTCGATAGGGCGCCAAGGCACCGTGAAGAGCAGCAAGAGCTTTCAGGGCTGGGCCCTTCCTTGTGGGAGAAGGAGCCAGACGTTTGCCTTTTCGGCAAGAGGCTCTGCCGCGGCCGAACGCCACGAGATGTTGCGTCTCTGGGAAAGCACAGATCCCCACTGCTGTTGTGCCTGTAGATAGGGCGCCAAGGCACCGTGAAGAGCAGCAAGAGCTTTCAGGGCTGGGCCCTTCCTTGTGGGAGAAGGAGCCGGACGTTTGCCTTTTCGGCAAGAGGCTCTGCCGCGGCCGAGCGCCATGAGATGTTGCCTCTCTGGGAAAGCCCAGATGCCCACTGCTGTTGTGCCTGTAGATAGGGCGCCAAGGCACCGTGAAGAGCAGCAAGAGCTTTCAGGGCTGGGCCCTTCCTTGTGGGAGAAGGAGCCCGACGTTTGCCTTTTCGGCAAGAGGCTCTGCCGCGGCCGAGCGCCACGAGATGTTGCGTCTCTGGGAAAGCACAGATCCCCACTGCTGTTGTGCCTGTAGATAGGGCGCCAAGGCACCGTGAAGAGCAGCAAGAGCTTTCAGGGCTGGGCCCTTCCTTGTGGGAGAAGGAGCCGGACGTTTGCCTTTTCGGCAAGAGGCTCTGCCGCGGCCGAGCGCCATGAGATGTTGCGTCTCTGGGAAAGCACAGATCCCCACTGCTGTTGTGCCTGTAGATAGGGCGCCAAGGCACCGTGAAGAGCAGCAAGAGCTTTCAGGGCTGGGCCCTTCCTTGTGGGAGAAGGAGGCGGACGTTTGCCTTTTCGGCAAGAGGCTCTGCCGCGGCCGAGCGCCACGAGATGTTGCGTCTCTGGGAAAGCCCAGATCCCCACTGCTGTTGTGCCTATAGATATGGCGCCAAGGCACCGTGAAGAGCAGCAAGAGCTTTAAGGGCTGGGCCCTTCCTTGTGGGAGAAGGAGCCAGATGTTTGCCTTTTCGGCAAGAGGCTCTGCCGCGGCCGAGCGCCACGAGATGTTGCGTCTCTGGGAAAGCACAGATCCCCACTGCTGTTGTGCCTGTAGATAGGGCGCCAAGGCACCGTGAAGAGCAGCAAGAGCTTTCAGGGCTGGGCCCTTCCTTGTGGGAGAAGGAGCCCGACGTTTGCCTTTTCGGCAAGAGGCTCTGCCGCGGCCGAGCGCCACGAGATGTTGCGTCTCTGGGAAAGCACAGATGCCCACTGCTGTTGTGCCTGTAGATAGGGCGCCAAGGCACCGTGAAGAGCAGCAACAGCTTTCAGGGCTGAGCCCTTCCTTGTGGGAGAAGGAGCCGGACGTTTGCCTTTTCGGCAAGAGGCTCTGCCGCGGCCGAGCGCCATGAGATGTTGCGTCTCTGGGAAAGCCCAGATGCCCACTGCTGTTGTGCCTGTAGATAGGGCGCCAAGGCACCGTGAAGAGCAGCAAGAGCTTTCAGGGCTGGGCCCTTCCTTGTGGGAGAAGGAGCCCGACGTTTGCCTTTTCGGCAAGAGGCTCTGCCGCGGCCGAGCGCCACGAGATGTTGCGTCTCTGGGAAAGCACAGATGCCCACTGCTGTTGTGCCTGTACATAGGGCGCCAAGGCACCGTGAAGAGCAGCAAGAGCTTTCAGGGCTGGGCCCTTCCTTGTGGGAGAAGGAGCCGGACGTTTGCCTTTTCGGCAAGAGGCTCTGCCGCGGCCGAGCGCCATGAGATGTTGCGTCTCTGGGAAAGCACAGATCCCCACTGCTGTTGTGCCTGTAGATAGGGCGCCAAGGCACCGTGAAGAGCAGCAAGAGCTTTCAGGGCTGGGCCCTTCCTTGTGGGAGAAGGAGCCGCACGTTTGCCTTTTCGGCAAGAGGCTCTGCCGCGGCCGAGCGCCACGAGATGTTGCGTCTCTGGGAAAGCCCAGATCCCCACTGCTGTTGTGCCTGTCGATAGGGCGCCAAGGCACCGTGAAGAGCAGCAAGAGCTTTCAGGGCTGGGCCCTTCCTTGTGGGAGAAGGAGCCAGACGTTTGCCTTTTCGGCAAGAGGCTCTGCCGCGGCCGAGCGCCACGAGATGTTGCGTCTCTGGGAAAGCACAGATCCCCACTGCTGTTGTGCCTGTAGATAGGGCGCCAAGGCACCGTGAAGAGCAGCAAGAGCTTTCAGGGCTGGGCCCTTCCTTGTGGGAGAAGGAGCCGGACGTTTGCCTTTTCGGCAAGAGGCTCTGCCGCGGCCGAGCGCCATGAGATGTTGCGTCTCTGGGAAAGCCCAGATGCCCACTGCTGTTGTGCCTGTAGATAGGGCGCCAAGGCACCGTGAAGAGCAGCAAGAGCTTTCAGGGCTGGGCCCTTCCTTGTGGGAGAAGGAGCCCGACGTTTGCCTTTTCGGCAAGAGGCTCTGCCGCGGCCGAGCGCCACGAGATGTTGCGTCTCTGGGAAAGCACAGATCCCCACAGCTGTTGTGCCTGTAGATAGGGCGCCAAGGCACCGTGAAGAGCAGCAAGAGCTTTCAGGGCTGGGCCCTTCCTTGTGGGAGAAGGAGCCGGACGTTTGCCTTTTCGGCAAGAGGCTCTGCCGCGGCCGAGCGCCATGAGATGTTGCGTCTCTGGGAAAGCACAGATCCCCACTGCTGTTGTGCCTGTAGATAGGGCGCCAAGGCACCGTGAAGAGCAGCAAGAGCTTTCAGGGCTGGGCCCTTCCTTGTGGGAGAAGGAGCCGCACGTTTGCCTTTTCGGCAAGAGGCTCTGCCGCGGCCGAGCGCCACGAGATGTTGCGTCTCTGGGAAAGCCCAGATCCCCACTGCTGTTGTGCCTGTAGATAGGGCGCCAAGGCACCGTGAAGAGCAGCAAGAGCTTTCAGGGCTGGGCCCTTCCTTGTGGGAGAAGGAGCCAGACGTTTGCCTTTTCGGCAAGAGGCTCTGCCGCGGCCGAACGCCACGAGATGTTGCGTCTCTGGGAAAGCACAGATCCCCACTGCTGTTGTGCCTGTAGATAGGGCGCCAAGGCACCGTGAAGAGCAGCAAGAGCTTTCAGGGCTGGGCCCTTCCTTGTGGGAGAAGGAGCCGGACGTTTGCCTTTTCGGCAAGAGGCTCTGCCGCGGCCGAGCGCCACGAGATGTTGCGTCTCTGGGAAAGCACAGATACCCACTGCTCTTGTGCCTGTAGATAGGGCGCCAAGACACCGTGAAGAGCAGCAAGAGCTTTCAGGGCTGGGCCCTTCCTTGTGGGAGAAGGAGCCGGACGTTTGCCTTTTCGGCAAGAGGCTCTGCCGCGGCCGAGCGCCACGAGATGTTGCATCTCTGGGAAAGCCCAGGTCCCCACTGCTCTTGTGCCTGTAGATAGGGCGCCAAGGCACCGTGAAGAGCAGCAAGAGCTTTCAGGGCTGGGCCCTTCCTTGTGGGAAAAGGAGCCCGACGTTTGCCTTTTCGGCAAGAGGCTCTGCCGCGGCCGAGCGCCACGAGATGTTGCGTCTCTGGGAAAGCACAGATCCCCACTGCTGCTGTGCCTGTAGATAGGGCGCCAAGGCACCGTGAAGAGCAGCAAGAGCTTTCAGGGCTGGGCCCTTCCTTGTGGGAGAAGGAGCCGGACGTTTGCCTTTTCGGCAAGAGGATCTGCCGCGGCCGAGCGCCATGAGATGTTGCGTCTCTGGGAAAGCACAGATGCCCACTGCTGTTGTGCCTGTAGATAGGGCGCCAAGGCACCGTGAAGAGCAGCAAGAGCTTTCAGGCCTAGGCCCTTCCTTGTGGGAGAAGGAGCCGGACGTTTGCCTTTTCGGCAAGAGGCTCTGCCGCGGCCGAGCGCCACGAGATGTTGCGTCTCTGGGAAAGCACAGATCCCCACTGCTCTTGTGCCTGTAGATAGGGCGCCAAGGCACCGTGAAGAGCAGCAAGAGCTTTCAGGGCTGGGCCCTTCCTTGTGGGAGAAGGAGCCCGACGTTTGCCTTTTCGGCAAGAGGCTCTGCCGCGGCCGAGCGCCACGAGATGTTGCGTCTCTGGGAAAGCACAGATCCCCACTGCTGTTGTGACTGTACATAGGGCGCCAAGGCACCGTAAAGAGCAGCAAGAGCTTTCAGGGCTGGGTCCTTCCTTGTGGGAGAAGGAGACGGACGTTTGCCTTTTCGGCAAGAGGCTCTGCCGCGGCCGAGCGCCATGAGATGTTGCGTCTCTGGGAAAGCCCAGATGTCCACTGCTGTTGTGCCTGTAGATAGGGCGCCAAGGCACCGTGAAGAGCAGCAAGAGCTTTCAGGGCTGGGCCCTTCCTTGTGGGAGAAGGAGCCGGACGTTTGCCTTTTCGGCAAGAGGCTCTGCCGCGGCCGAGCGCCACGAGATGTTGCGTCTCTGGGAAAGCCCAGATCCCCACTGCTGTTGTGCCTATAGATATGGCGCCAAGGCACCGTGAAGAGCAGCAACAGCTTTCAGGGCTGGGCCCTTCCTTGTGGGAGAAGGAGCCAGATGTTTGCCTTTTCGGCAAGAGGCTCTGCCGCGGCCGAGCGCCATGAGATGTTGCGTCTCTGGGAAAGCACAGATCCCCACTGCTGTTGTGCCTGTACATAGGGCGCCAAGGCACCGTGAAGAGCAGCAAGAGCTTTCAGGGCTGGGCCCTTCCTTGTGGGAGAAGGAGCCGGACGTTTGCCTTTTCGGCAAGAGTCTCTGCCGCGGCCGAACGCCACGAGATGTTGCGTCTCTGGGAAAGCACAGATCCCCACTGCTGTTGTGCCTGTAGATAGGGCGCCAAGACACCGTGAAGAGCAGCAAGAGCTTTCAGGGCTGGGCCCTTCCTTGTGGGAGAAGGAGCCGGACGTTTGCCTTTTCGGCAAGAGGCTCTGCCGCGGGCCGAGCGCCACGAGATGTTGCATCTCTGGGAAAGCACAGATCCCCACTGCTCTTGTGCCTGTACATAGGGCGCCAAGGCACCGTGAAGAGCAGCAAGAGCTTTCCGGGCTGGGCCCTTCCTTGTGGGAGAAGGAGCCGCACGTTTGCCTTTTCGGCAAGAGGCTCTGCCGCGGCCGAGCGCCACGAGATGTTGCGTCTCTGGGAAAGCACAGATCCCCACTGCTGTTGTGCCTGTAGATAGGGCGCCAAGGCACCGTGAAGAGCAGCAAGAGCTTTCAGGGCTGGGCCCTTCCTTGTGGGAGAAGGAGCCCGTCGTTTGCCTTTTCGGCAAGAGGCTCTGCCGCGGCCGAGCGCCACGAGATGTTGCGTCTCTGGGAAAGCCCAGATCCCCACTGCTGCTGTGCCTGTAGATAGGGCGCCAAGGCACCGTGAAGAGCAGCAAGAGCTTTCAGGGCTGGGCCCTTCCTTGTGGGAGAAGGAGCCGCACGTTTGCCTTTTTGGCAAGAGGCTCTGCCGCGGCCGAGCGCCACGAGATGTTGCGTCTCTGGGAAAGCCCAGATCCCCACTGCTGCTGTTCCTGTAGATAGGGCGCCAAGGCACCGTGAAGAGCAGCAAGAGCTTTCAGGGCTGGGCCTTTCCTTGTGAGAGAAGGAGCCGGACGTTTGCCTTTTCGGCAAGAGGCTCTGCCGCGGCCGAGCGCCACGAGATGTTACGTCTTTGGGAAAGCCCAGATCCCCACTGCTGTTGTGCCTATAGATATGGCGCCAAGGCACCGTGAAGAGCAGCAAGAGCTTTCAGGGCTGGGCCCTTCCTTGTGGGAGAAGGAGCCGGACGTTTGCCTTTTCGGCAAGAGGCTCTGCCGCGGCCGAGCGCCATGAGATGTTGCGTCTCTGGGAAAGCCCAGATGTCCACTGCTGTTGTGCCTGTAGATAGGGCGCCAAGGCACCGTGAAGAGCAGCAAGAGCTTTCAGGGCTGGGCCCTTCCTTGTGGGAGAAGGAGCCGGACGTTTGCCTTTTCGGCAAGAGGCTCTGCCGCGGCCGAGCGCCACGAGATGTTGCGTCTCTGGGAAAGCCCAGATCCCCACTGCTGTTGTGCCTATAGATATGGCGCCAAGGCACCGTGAAGAGCAGCAACAGCTTTCAGGGCTGGGCCCTTCCTTGTGGGAGAAGGAGCCAGATGTTTGCCTTTTCGGCAAGAGGCTCTGCCGCGGCCGAGCGCCATGAGATGTTGCGTCTCTGGGAAAGCCCAGATCCCCACTGCTGTTGTGCCTGTACATAGGGCGCCAAGGCACCGTGAAGAGCAGCAAGAGCTTTCAGGGCTGGGCCCTTCCTTGTGGGAGAAGGAGCCGGACGTTTGCCTTTTCGGCAAGAGGCTCTGCCGCGGCCGAACGCCACGAGATGTTGCGTCTCTGGGAAAGCACAGATCCCCACTGCTGTTGTGCCTGTAGATAGGGCGCCAAGACACCGTGAAGAGCAGCAAGAGCTTTCAGGGCTGGGCCCTTCCTTGTGGGAGAAGGAGCCGGACGTTTGCCTTTTCGGCAAGAGGCTCTGCCGCGGCCGAGCGCCACGAGATGTTGCATCTCTGGGAAAGCACAGATCCCCACTGCTCTTGTGCCTGTACATAGGGCGCCAAGGCACCGTGAAGAGCAGCAAGAGCTTTCCGGGCTGGGCCCTTCCTTGTGGGAGAAGGAGCCGCACGTTTGCCTTTTCGGCAAGAGGCTCTGCCGCGGCCGAGCGCCACGAGATGTTGCGTCTCTGGGAAAGCACAGATCCCCACTGCTGTTGTGCCTGTAGATAGGGCGCCAAGGCACCGTGAAGAGCAGCAAGAGCTTTCAGGGCTGGGCCCTTCCTTGTGGGAGAAGGAGCCCGTCGTTTGCCTTTTCGGCAAGAGGCTCTGCCGCGGCCGAGCGCCACGAGATGTTGCGTCTCTGGGAAAGCCCAGATCCCCACTGCTGCTGTGCCTGTAGATAGGGCGCCAAGGCACCGTGAAGAGCAGCAAGAGCTTTCAGGGCTGGGCCCTTCCTTGTGGGAGAAGGAGCCGCACGTTTGCCTTTTTGGCAAGAGGCTCTGCCGCGGCCGAGCGCCACGAGATGTTGCGTCTCTGGGAAAGCCCAGATCCCCACTGCTGCTGTTCCTGTAGATAGGGCGCCAAGGCACCGTGAAGAGCAGCAAGAGCTTTCAGGGCTGGGCCTTTCCTTGTGAGAGAAGGAGCCGGACGTTTGCCTTTTCGGCAAGAGGCTCTGCCGCGGCCGAGCGCCACGAGATGTTACGTCTTTGGGAAAGCCCAGATCCCCACTGCTGTTGTGCCTATAGATATGGCGCCAAGGCACCGTGAAGAGCAGCAACAGCTTTCAGGGCTGGGCCCTTCCTTGTGGGAGAAGGAGCCAGATGTTTGCCTTTTCGGCAAGAGGCTCTGCCGCGGCCGAGCGCCATGAGATGTTGCGTCTCTGGGAAAGCACAGATCCCCACTGCTGTTGTGCCTGTACATAGGGCGCCAAGGCACCGTGAAGAGCAGCAAGAGCTTTCAGGCCTAGGCCCTTCCTTGTGGGAGAAGGAGCCGGACGTTTGCCTTTTCGGCAAGAGGCTCTGCCGCGGCCGAGCGCCACGAGATGTTGCGTCTCTGGGAAGCACAGATCCCCACTGCTCTTGTGCCTGTAGATAGGGCGCCAAGGCACCGTGAAGAGCAGCAAGAGCTTTCAGGGCTGGGCCCTTCCTTGTGGGAGAAGGAGCCCGACGTTTGCCTTTTCGGCAAGAGGCTCTGCCGCGGCCGGAACTCCACGCGATGTTGCGTCACTGGGAAAGCACAGATGCCCACTGCTGTTGTGCCTGTAGATAGGGCGCCAAGGCACCGTGAAGAGCAGCAAGAGCTTTCAGGGCTGGGCCCTTCCTTGTGGGAGAAGGAGCCGGACGTTTGCCTTTTCGGCAAGAGGCTCTGCCGCGGCCGAACTCCACGCGATGTTGCGTCTCTGGGAAAGCACAGATGCCCACTGCTGTTGTGCCTGTAGATAGGGCGCCAAGGCACCGTGAAGAGCAGCAAGAGCTTTCAGGGCTGGGCCCTTCCTTGTGGGAGAAGGAGCCGCACGTTTGCCTTTTCGGCAACAGGCTCTGCCGCGGCCGAGCGCCACGAGATGTTGCGTCTCTGGGAAAGCACAGATGCCCACTGCTGTTGTGCCTGTAGATAGGGCGCCAAGGCACCGTGAAGAGCAGCAAGAGCTTTCAGGGCTGGGCCCTTCCTTGTGGGAGAAGGAGCCGGACGTTTGCCTTTTCGGCAAGAGGCTCTGCCGCGGCCGAGCGCCATGAGATGTTGCGTCTCTGGGAAAGCCCAGATCCCCACTGCTCTTGTGCCTGTCGATCGGGCGCCAAGGCACCGTGAAGAGCAGCAAGAGCTTTCAGGGCTGGGCCCTTCCTTGTGGAGAAGGAGCCGGACGTTTGCCTTTTGGGCAAGAGGCTCTGCCGCGGCCGAGCGCCACGAGATGTTGCGTCTCTGGGAAAGCACAGATCCCCACTGCTCTTGTGCCTGTAGATAGGGCGCCAAGGCACCGTGGAAGAGCAGCAAGAGCTTTCAGGGCTGGGCCCTTCCTTGTGGGAGAAGGAGCCGGACGTTTGCCTTTTCGGCAAGAGGCTCTGCCGCGGCCGTGAGCCACGACATGTTGCGTCTCTGGGAAAGCACAGATCCCCACTGCTGTTGTGATTGTAGATAGGGCGCCAAGGCACCGTGAAGAGCAGCAAGAGCTTTCAGGGCTGGGCCCTTCCTTGTGGGAGAAGGGTGCCGGACGTTTGCCTTTTCGGCAAGAGGCTCTGCAGCGGCCGAGCGCCACAAGATGTTGCGTCTCTGGGAAAGCACAGATCCCCACTGCTGTTGTGCCTGTAGATAGGGCGCCAAGGCACCGTGAAAAGCAGCAAGAGCTTTCAGGGCTGGGCCCTTCCTTGTGGGAGAAGGAGCCGGACGTTTGCCTTTTCATCAAGAGGCTCTGACGCGGCCGAGCACCACGAGATGTTGCCTCTCTGGGAAAGCCCAGATCCCCACTGCTGTTGTGCCTGTAGATAGGGCGCCAAGGCACCGTGAAGAGCAGCATGAGCTTTCAGGGCTGGGCCCTTCCTTGTGGGAGAAGGAGCCGGACGTTTGCCTTTTCGGCAAGAGGCTCTGCCGCGGCCGAGCGCCATGAGATGTTGCGTTTCTTGGAAAGCCCAGATCCCCACTGCTGTTGTGCCTGTAGATAGGGCGCCAAGGCACCGTGAAGAGCAGCAAGAGCTTTCAGGGCTGGGCCCTTCCTTGTGGGAGAAGGTGCCGGACGTTTGCCTTTTCGGCAACAGGCTCTGCAGCGGCCGAGCGCCACAAGATGTTGCGTCTCTGGGAAAGCACAGATCCCCACTGCTGTTGTGCCTGTAGATAGGGCGCCAAGGCACCGTGAAGAGCAGCAAGAGCTTTCAGGGCTGGGCCCTTCCTTGTGGGAGAAGGAGCCGGACGTTTGCCTTTTCGGCAAGAGGCTCTGCCGCGGCCGAGCGCCATGAGATGTTGCGTCTCTGGGAAAGCACAGACCCCCACAGCTGTTGTGCCTGTAGATAGGGGCGCCAAGGCACCGTGAAGAGCAGCAAGAGCTTTCAGGGCTGGGCCCTTCCTTGTGGGAGAAGGAGCCGCACGTTTGCCTTTTCGGCAAGAGGCTCTGCCGCGGCCGAACTCCACGCGATGTTGCGTCTCTGGGAAAGCACAGATGCCCACTGCTGTTGTGCCTGTAGATAGGGCGCCAAGGCACCGTGAAGAGCAGCAAGAGCTTTCAGGGCTGGGCCCTTCCTTGTGGGAGAAGGAGCCGGACGTTTGCCTTTTCGGCAAGAGGCTTTGCCGCGGCCGAGCACCACGAGATGTTGCGTCTCTGGGAAAGCACAGATCCCCACTGCTGTTGTGCCTGTAGATAGGGCGCCAAGGCACCGTGAAGAGCAGCAAGAGCTTTCAGGGCTGGGCCCTTCCTTGTGGGAGAAGGAGCCGGACATTTGCCTTTTCGGCAACAGGCTCTGCCGCGGCCGAGGCGCCATGAGATCTTCCGTCTCTGGGAAAGCACAGATCCCCACTGCTGTTGTGCCTGTAGATAATAGGGCGCCAAGGCACCGTGAAGAGCAGCAAGAGCTTTCAGGGCTGGGCCCTTCCTTGTGGGAGAAGGAGCCGGACGTTTGCCTTTTCGGCAAGAGGCTCTACCGCGGGCCGAACGCCACGAGATGTTGCGGTCTCTGGGAAAGCAGAGATCCCCACTGCTGTTGTGCCTGTAGATAGGGCGCCAAGGCACCGTGAAGAGCAGCAAGAGCTTTCAGGGCTGGGCCCTTCCTTGTGGGAGAAGGAGCCGGACGTTTGCCTTTTCGGCAAGAGGCTCTGCCGCGGCCGAGCGCCACGAGATTTTGCGTCTCTGGGAAAGCACAGATCCCCACTGCTGTTGTGCCTGTCGATAGGGCGCCAAGGCACCGTGAAGAGCAGCAAGAGCTTTCAGGGCTAGGCCCTTCCTTGTGGGAGAAGGAGCCGGACATTTGCCTTTTCGGCAAGAGGCTTTGCCGCGGCCGAGCGCCATGAGAACTTCCGTCTCTGGGAAAGCACAGATCCCCACTGCTGTTGTGCCTGTAGATAGGGCGCCAAGGCACCGTGAAGAGCAGCAAGAGCTTTCAGGGGCTGGGCCCTTCCTTGTGGGAGAAGGAGCCGCACGTTTGCCTTTTCGGCAAGAGGCTCTGCCGCGGCAGAGCGCCATGAGATGTTGCGTCTCCGGGAAAGCCCAGATCCCCACTGCTGTTGTGCCTATAGATATGGCGCCAAGGCACCGTGAAGAGCAGCAAGAGCTTTCAGGGCTGGGCCCTTCCTTGTGGGAGAAGGAGCCGGACGTTTGCCTTTTCGGCAAGAGGCTCTGACGCGGCCGTGCGCCACGAGATGTTGCCTCTCTGGGAAAGCACAGATCCCCACTGCTGTTGTGCCTGTAGATAGGGCGCCAAGGTCACCGTGAAGAGCAGCAAGAGCTTTCAGGGGCTGGGCCCTTCCTTGTGGGAGAAGGAGCCAGATGTTTGCCTTTTCAGCAAGAGGCTCTGACGCGGCCGAGCACCACGAGATGTTGCCTCTCTGGGAAAGCACAGATCCCCACTGCTGTTGTGCCTGTAGATAGGGCGCCAAGGCACCGTGAAGAGCAGCAAGAGCTTTCAGGGCTGGGCCCTTCCTTGTGGGAGAAGGAGCCGGACATTTGCCTTTTCGGCAACAGGCTCTGCCGCGGCCGAGCGCCACGAGATGTTGCGTCTCTGGGAAAGCACAGATGCCCACTGCTGTTGTGCCTGTAGATAGGGCGCCAAGGGCACCGTGAAGAGCAGCAAGAGCTTTCAGGGCTGGGCCCTTCCTTGTGGGAGAAGGAGCCGGACGTTTGCCTTTTCGGCAGAGGCTCTGCCGCGGCCCGAGCGCCACGAGATGTTGCGTCTCTGGGAAAGCACAGATCCCCACTGCTCTTGTGCCTGTAGATAGGGCGCCAAGGCACCGTGAAGAGCAGCAAGAGCTTTCAGGGCTGGGCCCTTCCTTGTGGGAGAAGGAGCCGGACGTTTGCCTTTTCGGCAAGAGGCTCTGCCGCGCCGAGCGCCATGTGATGTTGCGTCTCTGGGAAAGCACAGATCCCCACTGCTGTTGTGCCTGTCGATAGGGCGCCACGGCACCGTGAAGAGCAGCAAGAGCTTTCAGGGCTGGGCCCTTCCTTGTGGGAGAAGGAGCCGGACGTTTGCCTTTTCGGCAAGAGTCTCTGCCGCGGCCGAGCGCCACGAGATGTTGCGTCTCTGGGAAAGCACAGATGCCCACTGCTGTTGTGCCTGTAGATAGGGCGCCAAGGGCACCGCGAAGAGCAGCAAGAGCTTTCAGGGCTGGGCCCTTCCTTGTGGGGAGAAGGAGCCGGACGTTTGCCTTTTCGGCAAAGAGGCTCTGCCGCGGCCGAGCGCCACGAGATGTTGCGTCTCTGGGAAAGCCCAGATCCCCACTGCTGCTGTGCCTGTAGATAGGGGCGCCAAGGCACCGTTAAGAGCAGCAAGAGCTTTCAGGGCTGGGCCCTTCCTTGTGGGAGAAGGAGCCGGACGTTTCCCTTTTCGGCAAGAGGCTCTGCCGCGGCTCGAGCGCCACGAGATGTTGCGTCTCTGGGAAAGCACAGATCCCCACTGCTCTTGTGCCTGTCGATCGGGCGCCAAGGCACCGTGAAGAGCAGCAAGAGCTTTCAGGGCTGGGCCCTTCCTTGTGGGAGAAGGAGCCGGACGTTTGCCTTTTCGGCAAGAGGCTCTGCCGCGGCCCGAGCGCCATGAGATGTTGCGTCTCTGGGAAAGCACAGATCCCCACTGCGCTTGTGCCTGTAGATAGGGCGCCAAGGCACCGTGAAGAGCAGCAAGAGCTTTCAGGTCTGGGCCCTTCCTTGTGGGAGAAGGAGCCGGACGTTTGCCTTTTCGGCAAGAGGCTCTGCCGCGGCCGAGCGCCATGAGATGTTGCGTCTCTGGGAAAGCACAGATCCCCACTGCTGTTGTGCCTGTCGATAGGGCGCCAACGGCACCGTGAAGAGCAGCAAGAGCTTTCAGGGCTGGGCCCTTCCTTGTGGGAGAAGGAGCCCGACGTTTGCCTTTTCGGCAAGAGGCTCTGCCCGCGGCCGAGCGCCACGAGATGTTGCGTCTCTGGGAAAGCACAGATGCCCACTGCTGTTGTGCCTGTACATAGGGCGCCAAGGCACCGTGAAGAGCAGCAACAGCTTTCAGGGCTGGGCCCTTCCTTGTGGGAGAAGGAGCCGGACGTTTGCCTTTTCGGCAAGAGGCTCTGCCGCGGGCCGAGCGCCACGAGATGTTGCGTCTCTGGGAAAGCCCAGATCCCCACTGCTGCTGTGGCCTGTAGATAGGGCGCCAAGGCACCGTGAAGAGCAGCAAGAGCTTTCAGGGCTGGGCCCTTCCTTGTGGGAGAAGGAGCCAGACGTTTGCCTTTTCGGCAAGAGGCTCTGCCGCGGCCGAGCGCCACGAGATGTTGCGTCTCTGGGAAAGCACAGATCCACACTGCTGCTGTGCCTGTAGATAGGGCGCCAAGGGCACCGTGAAGAGCAGCAAGAGCTTTCAGGGCTGGGGCCCTTCCTTGTGGGAGAAGGAGCCAGACGTTTGCCTTTTCGGCAAGAGGCTCTGCCGCGGCCGAGCGCCATGAGATGTTGCGTCTCCGGGAAAGCCCAGATCCCCACTGCTGTTGTGCCTATAGATATGGCGCCAAGGCACCGTGAAGAGCAGCAAGAGCTTTCAGGGCTGGGCCCTTCCTTGTGGGAGAAGGAGCCGGACGTTTGCCTTTTCGGCAAGAGGCTCTGACGCGGCCGTGCGCCACGAGATGTTGCCTCTCTGGGAAAGCACAGATCCCCACTGCTGTTGTGCCTGTAGATAGGGCGCCAAGGTCACCGTGAAGAGCAGCAAGAGCTTTCAGGGCTGGGCCCTTCCTTGTGGGAGAAGGAGCCAGATGTTTGCCTTTTCAGCAAGAGGCTCTGACGCGGCCGAGCACCACGAGATGTTGCCTCTCTGGGAAAGCACAGATCCCCACTGCTGTTGTGCCTGTAGATAGGGCGCCAAGGCACCGTGAAGAGCAGCAAGAGCTTTCAGGGCTGGGCCCTTCCTTGTGGGAGAAGGAGCCGGACATTTGCCTTTTCGGCAAGAGGCTCTGCCGCGGCCGAGCGCCACGAGATGTTGCGTCTCTGGGAAAGCACAGATGCCCACTGCTGTTGTGCCTGTAGATAGGGCGCCAAGGCACCGTGAAGAGCAGCAAGAGCTTTCAGGGCTGGGCCCTTCCTTGTGGGAGAAGGAGCCGGACGTTTGCCTTTTCGGCAAGAGGCTCTGCCGCGGCCGAGCGCCACGAGATGTTGCGTCTCTGGGAAAGCACAGATCCCCACTGCTCTTGTGCCTGTAGATAGGGCGCCAAGGCACCGTGAAGAGCAGCAAGAGCTTTCAGGGCTGGGCCCTTCCTTGTGGGAGAAGGAGCCGGACGTTTGCCTTTTCGGCAAGAGGCTCTGCCGCGGCCGAGCGCCATGTGATGTTGCGTCTCTGGGAAAGCACAGATCCCCACTGCTGTTGTGCCTGTCGATAGGGCGCCAAGGCACCGTGAAGAGCAGCAAGAGCTTTCAGGGCTGGGCCCTTCCTTGTGGGAGAAGGAGCCGGACGTTTGCCTTTTCGGCAACAGGCTCTGCCGCGGCCGAGCGCCACGAGATGTTGCGTCTCTGGGAAAGCACAGATGCCCACTGCTGTTGTGCCTGTAGATAGGGCGCCAAGGCACCGTGAAGAGCAGCAAGAGCTTTCAGGGCTGGGCCCTTCCTTGTGGGAGAAGGAGCCCGACGTTTGCCTTTTCGGCAAGAGGCTCTGCCGCGGCCGAGCGCCACGAGATGTTGCGTCTCTGGGAAAGCCCAGATCCCCACTGCTGCTGTGCCTGTAGATAGGGCGCCAAGGCACCGTGAAGAGCAGCAAGAGCTTTCAGGGCTGGGCCCTTCCTTGTGGGAGAAGGAGCCGGATGTTTGCCTTTTCGGCAAGAGGCTCTGCCGCGGCCGAGCGCCACGAGATGTTGCGTCTCTGGGAAAGCACAGATGCCCACTGCTGTTGTGCCTGTAGATAGGGCGCCAAGGCACCGTGAAGAGCAGCAATAGCTTTCAGGGCTGGGCCCTTCCTTGTGGGAGAAGGAGCCGGACGTTTGCCTTTTCGGCAAGAGGCTCTGCAGCGGCCGAGCGCCACGAGATGTTGCCTCTCTGGGAAAGCACAGATCCCCACTGCTCTTGTGCCTGTCGATCGGGCGCCAAGGCACCGTGAAGAGCAGCAAGAGCTTTCAGGGCTGGGCCCTTCCTTGTGGGAGAAGGAGCCGGACGTTTGCCTTTTCGGCAAGAGGCTCTGCCGCGGCCGAGCGCCATGAGATGTTGCGTCTCTGGGAAAGCACAGATCCCCACTGCTCTTGTGCCTGTAGATAGGGCGCCAAGGCACCGTGAAGAGCAGCAAGAGCTTTCAGGTCTGGGCCCTTCCTTGTGGGAGAAGGAGCCGGACGTTTGCCTTTTCGGCAAGAGGCTCTGCCGCGGCCGAGCGCCATGAGATGTTGCGTCTCTGGGAAAGCACAGATCCCCACTGCTCTTGTGCCTGTAGATAGGGCGCCAAGGCACCGTGAAGAGCAGCAAGAGCTTTCAGGGCTGGGCCCTTCCTTGTGGGAGAAGGAGCCGCACGTTTGCCTTTTCGGCAAGAGGCTCTGCCGCGGCCGAGCGCCATGAGATGTTGCGTCTCTGGGAAAGCCCAGATCCCCACTGCTGTTGTGCCTATATATATGGCGCCAAGACACCGTGAAGAGCAGCAAGAGCTTTCAGGGCTGGGCCCTTCCTTGTAGGAGAAGGAGCCGGACGTTTGCCTTTTCGGCAAGAGGCTCTGCCGCGGCCGTGCGCCACGAGATGTTGCGTCTCTGGGAAAGCACAGATCCCCACTGATGTTGTGCCTGTCGATAGGGCGCCAAGGCACCGTGAAGAGCAGCAAGAGCTTTCAGGGCTGGGCCCTTCCTTGTGGGAGAAGGAGCCCGACGTTTGCCTTTTCGGCAAGAGGCTCTGCCGCGGCCGAGCGCCACGAGATGTTGCGTCTCTGGGAAAGCACAGATGCCCACTGCTGTTGTGCCTGTACATAGGGCGCCAAGGCACCGTGAAGAGCAGCAAGAGCTTTCAGGGCTGGGCCCTTCCTTGTGGGAGAAGGAGCCGGACGTTTGCCTTTTCGGCAAGAGGCTCTGCCGCGGCCGAGCGCCACGAGATGTTGCGTCTCTGGGAAAGCCCAGATCCCCACTGCTGCTGTGCCTGTAGATAGGGCGCCAAGGCACCGTGAAGAGCAGCAAGAGCTTTCAGGGCTGGGCCCTTCCTTGTGGGAGAAGGAGCCAGACGTTTGCCTTTTCGGCAAGAGGCTCTGCCGCGGCCGAGCGCCACGAGATGTTGCGTCTCTGGGAAAGCCCAGATCCCCACTGCTGCTGTGCCTGTAGATAGGGCGCCAAGGCACCGTGAAGAGCAGCAAGAGCTTTCAGGGCTGGGCCCTTCCTTGTGGGAGAAGGAGCCAGACGTTTGCCTTTTCGGCAAGAGGCTCTGTCGCGGCCGAGCGCCATGAGATGTTGCGTCTCTTGGAAAGCACAGATCCCCACTGCTCTTGTGCCTGTAGATAGGGCGCCAAGGCACCGTGAAGAGCAGCAAGAGCTTTCAGGTCTGGGCCCTTCCTTGTGGGAGAAGGAGCCGCACGTTTGCCTTTTCGGCAAGAGGCTCTGCCGCGGCCGAGCGCCACGAGATGTTGCGTCTCTGGGAAAGCACAGATCCCCACTGCTGTTGTGCCTGTAGATAGGGCGCCAAGGCACCGTGAAGAGCAGCAAGAGCTTTCAGGGCTGGGCCCTTCCTTGTGGGAGAAGGAGCCGCACGTTTGCCTTTTCGGCAAGAGGCTCTGCCGCGGCCGAGCGCCACGAGATGTTGCGTCTCTGGGAAAGCACAGATCCCCACTGCTGTTGTGCCTGTAGATAGGGCGCCAAGGCACCGTGAAGAGCAGCAAGAGCTTTCAGGGCTGGTCCCTTCCTTGTGGGAGAAGGAGCCGGACGTTTGCCTTTTCGGCAAGAGGCTCTGCCGCGGCCGAGTGCCATGAGATGTTGCGTCTCTGGGAAAGCACAGATCCCCACTGCTGTTGTGCCTGTAGATAGGGCGCCAAGGCACCGTGAAGAGCAGCAACAGCTTTCAGGGCTGGGCCCTTCCTTGTGGGAGAAGGAGCCGGACGTTTGCCTTTTCGGCAAGAGGCTCTGCCGCGGCCGAGCGCCACGAGATGTTGCGTCTCTGGGAAAGCACAGATCCCCACTGCTGTTGTGCCTGTCGATAGGGCGCCAAGGCACCGTTAAGAGCAGCAAGAGCTTTCAGGGCTGGGCCCTTCCTTGTGGGAGAAGGAGCCGCACGTTCTGCCGCGGCCGAGTGCCACGAGATGTTGCGTCTCTGGGAAAGCACAGATCCCCACTGCTGTTGTGCCTGTAGATAGGGCGCCAAGGCACCGTGAAGAGCAGCAAGAGCTTTCAGGGCTGGGCCCTTCCTTGTGGGAGAAGGAGCCGGACGTTTGCCTTTTCGGCAAGAGGCTCTGCCGCGGCCGAGCGCCACGAGATGTTGCGTCTCTGGGAAAGCACAGATCCCCACTGCTGTTGTGCCTGTAGATAGGGCGCCAAGGCACCGTGAAGAGCAGCAAGAGCTTTCAGGGCTGGGCCCTTCCTTGTGGGAGAAGGAGCCCGACGTTTGCCTTTTCGGCAAGAGGCTCTGCCGCGGCCGAGCGCCACGAGATGTTGCGTCTCTGGGAAAGCCCAGATCCCCACTGCTGCTGTGCCTGTAGATAGGGCGCCAAGGCACCGTGAAGAACAGCAAGAGCTTTCAGGGCTGGGCCCTTCCTTGTGGGAGAAGGAGCCGGACGTTTGCCTTTTCAGCAAGAGGCTCTGACGCGGCCGAGCGCCACGAGATGTTGCGTCTCTGGGAAAGCACAGATCCCCACTGCTGTTGTGCCTGTAGATAGGGCGCCAAGGCACCGTGAAGAGCAGCAACAGCTTTCAGGGCTGGGCCCTTCCTTGTGGGAGAAGGAGCCGGACGTTTGCCTTTTCAGCAAGAGGCTCTGACGCGGCCGAGCGCCATGAGATGTTGCGTCTCTGGGAAAGCACAGATCCCCACTGCTGTTGTGCCTGTAGATAGGGCGCCAAGGCACCGTGAAGAGCAGCAAGAGCTTTCAGGGCTGGGCCCTTCCTTGTGGGAGAAGGAGCCGCACGTTTGCCTTTTCGGCAAGAGGCTCTGCCGCGGCCGAGCGCCACGAGATGTTGCGTCTCTGGGAAAGCACAGATCCCCACTGCTGTTGTGCCTGTAGATAGGGCGCCAAGGCACCGTGAAGAGCAGCAAGAGCTTTCAGAGCTGGGCCCTTCCTTGTGGGAGAAGGAGCCGGACGTTTGCCTTTTCGGCAAGAGGCTCTGCCGCGGCCGAGTGCCATGAGATGTTGCGTCTCTGGGAAAGCACAGATCCCCACTGCTCTTGTGCCTGTAGATAGGGCGCCAAGGCACCGTAAAGAGCAGCAAGAGCTTTCAGGGCTGGGCCCTTCCTTGTGGGAGAAGGTGCCGGACGATTGCCTTTTCGGCAAGAGGCTCTGCAGCGGCCGAGCGCCACGAGATGTTGCGTCTCTGGGAAAGCACAGATCCCCACTGCTGTTGTGCCTGTAGATAGGGCGCCAAGGCACCGTGAAGAGCAGCAAGAGCTTTCAGGGCTGGGCCCTTCCTTGTGGGAGAAGGAGCCGGACGTTTGCCTTTTTGGCAAGAGGCTCTGCCGCGGCCGAGCGCCACGAGATGTTGCGTCTCTGGGAAAGCACAGTTGCCCACTGCTGTTGTGCCTGTAGATTAGGCGCCAAGGCACCGTGAAGAGCAGCAAGAGCTTTCAGGGCTGGGCCCTTCCTTGTGGGAGAAGGAGCCGGACGTTTGCCTTTTCGGCAAGAGGCTCTGCCGCGGCCGAGCGCCACGAGATGTTGCGTCTCTGGGAAAGCACAGATCCCCACTGCTGTTGTGCCTGTCGATAGGGCGCCAAGGCACCGTGAAGAGCAGCAAGAGCTTTCAGGGCTGGGCCCTTCCTTGTGGGAGAAGGAGCCGGACGTTTGCCTTTTCGGCAAGAGGCTCTGCCGCGGCCGAGCGCCACGAGATGTGCGTCTCTGGGAAAGCAGATCCCCACTGCTGTTGTGCCTGTAGATAGGGCGCCAAGGCACCGTGAAGAGCAGCAAGAGCTTTCAGGGCTGGGCCCTTCCTTGTGGGAGAAGGAGCCGCACGTTTGCCTTTTCGGCAAGAGGCTCTGCCGCGGCCGAGCGCCACGAGATGTTGCGTCTCTGGGAAAGCCCAGATCCCCACTGCTGTTGTGCCTGTAGATAGGGCGCCAAGGCACCGTGAAGAGCAGCAAGAGCTT
The DNA here is from genome assembly GCF_026419915.1 of Harpia harpyja. Taxonomy (NCBI): domain Eukaryota; kingdom Metazoa; phylum Chordata; class Aves; order Accipitriformes; family Accipitridae; genus Harpia; species Harpia harpyja. Next base: position 68,874 of record NW_026293157.1, on the reverse strand, counting down.
TCAGGGCTGGGCCCTTCCTTGTGGGAGAAGGAGACGGACGTTTGCCTTTTCGGCAAGAGGCTCTGCCGCGGCCGAGCGCCACGAGATGTTGCGTCTCTGGGAAAGCCCAGATCCCCACTGCTGTTGTGCCTGTAGATAGGGCGCCAAGGCACCGTGAAGAGCAGCAACAGCTTTCAGGGCTGGGCCCTTCCTTGTGGGAGAAGGAGCCCGACGTTTGCCTTTTCGGCAAGAGGCTCTGCCGCGGCCGAGCGCCACGAGATGTTGCGTCTCCGGGAAAGCACAGATCCCCACTGCTGTTGTGCCTGTAGATAGGGCGCCAAGGCACCGTGAAGAGCAGCAAGAGCTTTCAGGGCTGGGCCCTTCCTTGTGGGAGAAGGAGCCGGACGTTTGCCTTTTCGGCAAGAGGCTCTGCCGCGGCCGAGCGCCACGAGATGTTGCGTCTCTGGGAAAGCACAGATCCCCACTGCTCTTGTGCCTGTAGATAGGGCGCCAAGGCACCGTGAAGAGCAGCAACAGCTTTCAGGGCTGGGCCCTTCCTTGTGGGAGAAGGAGCCCGACGTTTGCCTTTTCGGCAAGAGGCTCTGCCGCGGCCGAGCGCCACGAGATGTTGCGTCTCTGGGAAAGCCCAGATCCCCACTGCTGTTGTGCCTGTAGATAGGGCGCCAAGGCACCGTGAAGAGCAGCAAGAGCTATCAGGGCTGGGCCCTTCCTTGTGGGAGAAGGAGCCGGACGTTTGCCTTTTCGGCAAGAGGCTCTGCCGCGGCCGAGCGCCATGAGATGTTTGCGTCTCTGGGAAAGCACAGATCCCCACTGCTGTTGTGCCTATACATAGGGCGCCAAGGCACCGTGAAGAGCAGCAAGAGCTTTCAGGGCTGGGCCCTTCCTTGTGGGAGAAGGAGCCGGACGTTTGCCTTTTCGGCAAGAGGCTCTGCCGCGGCCGGAGCGCCACGAGATGTTGCGTCTCTGGGAAAGCACAGATGCCCACTGCTGTTGTGCCTGTAGATAGGGCGCCAAGGCACCGTGAAGAGCAGCAAGAGCTTTCAGGGCTGGTCCCTTCCTTGTGGGAGAAGGAGCCGCACGTTTGCCTTTTCGGCAAGAGGCTCTGCCGCGGCCGAGCGCCACGAGATGTTGCGTCTCTGGGAAAGCACAGATCCCCACTGCTCTTGTGCCTGTAGATAGGGCGCCAAGGCACCGTGAAGAGCAGCAAGAGCTTTCAGGGCTGGGCCCTTCCTTGTGGGAGAAGGAGCCGCACGTTTGCCTTTTCGGCAAGAGCTCTGCCGCGGCCGAGCGCCATGAGATGTTGCGTCTCTGGGAAAACACAGATCCCCACTGCTGTTGTGCCTGTAGATAGGGCGCCAAGGCACCGGTGAAGAGCAGCAAGAGCTTTCAGGGCTGGGCCCTTCCTTGTGGGAGAAGGAGCCGGACGTTTGCCTTTTCGGCAAGAGGCTCTGCCGCGGCCGAGCGCCACGAGATGTTGCGTCTCTGGGAAAGCCCAGATCCCCACTGCTGTTGTGCCTGTAGATAGGGCGCCAAGGCACCGTGAAGAGCAGCAAGAGCTTTCAGGGCTGGGCCCTTCCTTGTGGGAGAAGGAGACGGACGTTTGCCTTTTCGGCAAGAGGCTCTGCCGCGGCCGAGCGCCACGAGATGTTGCGTCTCTGGGAAAGCACAGATCCCCACTGCTCTTGTGCCTGTAGATAGGGCGCCAAGGCACCGTGAAGAGCAGCAAGAGCTTTCAGGGCTGGGCCCTTCCTTGTGGGAGAAGGAGCCGGACGTTTGCCTTTTCGGCAAGAGGCTCTGCCGCGGCCGAGCGCCACGAGATGTTGCGTCTCTGGGAAAGCCCAGATCCCCACTGCTGTTGTGCTGTAGATAGGGCGCCAAGGCACGTGAAGAGCAGCAAGAGCTATCAGGGCTGGGCCCTTCCTTGTGGGAGAAGGAGCCGGACGTTTGCCTTTTCGGCAAGAGGCTCTGCCGCGGCCGAGCGCCATGAGATGTTGCGTCTCTGGGAAAGCACAGATCCCCACTGCTGTTGTGCCTGTAGATAGGGCGCCAAGGCACCGTGAAGAGCAGCAAGAGCTTTCAGGGCTGGGCCCTTCCTTGTGGGAGAAGGAGCCGCACGTTTGCCTTTTCGGCAAGAGGCTCTGCCGCGGCCGAGCGCCACGAGATGTTGCGTCTCTGGGAAAGCACAGATGCCCACTGCTGTTGTGCCTGTAGATAGGGCGCCAAGGCACCGTGAAGAGCAGCAAGAGCTTTCAGGGCTGGGCCCTTCCTTGTGGGAGAAGGAGCCGGACATTTGCCTTTTCGGCAACAGGCTCTGCCGCGGCCGAGCGCCACGAGATGTTGCGTCTCTGGGAAAGCACAGATGCCCACTGCTGTTGTGCCTGTAGATAGGGCGCCAAGGCACCGTGAAGAGCAGCAAGAGCTTTCAGGGCTGGGCCCTTCCTTGTGGGAGAAGGAGCCGGACGTTTGCCTTTTCGGCAAGAGGCTCTGCCGCGGCCGAGCGCCACGAGATGTTGCGTCTCTGGGAAAGCACAGATCCCCACTGCTCTTGTGCTGTAGATAGGGCGCCAAGGCACCGTGAAGAGCAGCAAGAGCTTTCAGGGCTGGGCCCTTCCCTTGTGGGAGAAGGAGCCGGACGTTTGCTTTTCGGCAAGAGGCTCTGCCGCGGCCGAGCGCCATGTGATGTTGCGTCTCTGGGAAAGCACAGATCCCCACTGCTGTTGTGCCTGTCGATAGGGCGCCAAGGCACCGTGAAGAGCAGCAAGAGCTTTCAGGGCTGGGCCCTTCCTTGTGGGAGAAGGAGCCGGACGTTTGCCTTTTCGGCAACAGGCTCTGCCGCGGCCGAGCGCCACGAGATGTTGCGTCTCTGGGAAAGCACAGATGCCCACTGCTGTTGTGCCTGTAGATAGGGCGCCAAGGCACCGTGAAGAGCAGCAAGAGCTTTCAGGGCTGGGCCCTTCTTGTGGGAGAAGGAGCCCGACGTTTGCCTTTTCGGCAAGAGGCTCTGCCGCGGCCGAGCGCCACGAGATGTTGCGTCTCTGGGAAAGCCCAGATCCCCACTGCTGCTGTGCCTGTAGATAGGGCGCCAAGGCACCGTGAAGAGCAGCAAGAGCTTTCAGGGCTGGGCCCTTCCTTGTGGGAGAAGGAGCCGGATGTTTGCCTTTTCGGCAAGAGGCTCTGCCGCGGTCCGAGCGCCACGAGATGTTGCGTCTCTGGGAAAGCACAGATGCCCACTGCTGTGTTGTGCCTGTAGATAGGGCGCCAAGGCACCGTGAAGAGCAGCAATAGCTTTCAGGGCTGGGCCCTTCCTTGTGGGAGAAGGAGCCGGACGTTTGCCTTTTCGGCAAGAGGCTCTGCCGCGGCCGAGCGCCACGAGATGTTGCCTCTCTGGGAAAGCACAGATGTCCACTGCTCTTGTGCCTGTCGATCGGGCGCCAAGGCACCGTGAAGAGCAGCAAGAGCTTTCAGGGCTGGGCCCTTCCTTGTGGGAGAAGGAGCCGGACGTTTGCCTTTTCGGCAAGAGGCTCTGCCGCGGCCGAGCGCCACGAGATGTTACGTCTCTGGGAAAGCCCAGATCCCCACTGCTGTTGTGCCTATAGATTATGGGCGCCAAGGCACCGTGAAGAGCAGCAACAGCTTTCAGGGCTGGGCCCTTCCTTGTGGGAGAAGGAGCCAGACGTTTGCCTTTTCGGCAAGAGGCTCTGCCGCGGCCGAGCGCCATGAGATGTTGCGTCTCTGGGAAAGCACAGATCCCCACTGCTCTTGTGCCTGTAGATAGGGCGCCAAGGCACCGTGAAGAGCAGCAAGAGCTTTCAGGTCTGGGCCCTTCCTTGTGGGAGAAGGAGCCGGACGTTTGCCTTTTCGGCAAGAGGCTCTGCCGCGGCCGAGCGCCATGAGATGTTGCGTCTCTGGGAAAGCACAGATCCCCACTGCTCTTGTGCCTGTAGATAGGGCGCCAAGGCACCGTGAAGAGCAGCAAGAGCTTTCAGGGCTGGGCCCTTCCTTGTGGGAGAAGGAGCCGCACGTTTGCCTTTTCGGCAAGAGGCTCTGCGCGGCCGAGCGCCATGAGATGTTGCGTCTCTGGGAAAGCCCAGATCCCCACTGCTGTTGTGCCTATATATATGGCGCCAAGACACCGTGAAGAGCAGCAAGAGCTTTCAGGGCTGGGCCCTTCCTTGTAGGAGAAGGAGCCGGACGTTTGCCTTTTCGGCAAGAGGCTCTGCCGCGGCCGTGCGCCACGAGATGTTGCGTCTCTTGGGAAAGCACAGATCCCCACTGCTGTTGTGCCTGTAGATAGGGCGCCAAGGCACCGTGAAGAGCAGCAAGAGCTTTCAGGGCTGGGCCCTTCCTTGTGGGAGAAGGAGCCCGACGTTTGCCTTTTCGGCAAGAGGCTCTGCCGCGGCCGAGCGCCACGAGATGTTGCGTCTCTGGGAAAGCACAGATTGCCCACTGCTGTTGTGCCTGTACATAGGGCGCCAAGGCACCGTGAAGAGCAGCAAGAGCTTTCAGGGCTGGGCCCTTCCTTGTGGGAGAAGGAGCCGGACGTTTGCCTTTTCGGCAAGAGGCTCTGCCGCGGCCGAGCGCCACGAGATGTTGCGTCTCTGGGAAAGCCCAGATCCCCACTGCTGCTGTGCCTGTAGATAGGGCGCCAAGGCACCGTGAAGAGCAGCAAGAGCTTTCAGGGCTGGGCCCTTCCTTGTGGGAGAAGGAGCCAGACGTTTGCCTTTTCGGCAAGAGGCTCTGCCGCGGGCCGAGCGCCACGAGATGTTGCGTCTCTGGGAAAGCCCAGATCCCCACTGCTGCTGTGCCTGTAGATAGGGCGCCAAGGCACCGTGAAGAGCAGCAAGAGCTTTCAGGGCTGGGCCCTTCCTTGTGGGAGAAGGAGCCAGACGTTTGCCTTTTCGGCAAGAGGCTCTGTCGCGGCCGAGCGCCATGAGATGTTGCGTCTCTTGGAAAGCACAGATCCCCACTGCTCTTGTGCCTGTAGATAGGGCGCCAAGGCACCGTGAAGAGCAGCAAGAGCTTTCAGGTCTGGGCCCTTCCTTGTGGGAGAAGGAGCCGCACGTTTGCCTTTTCGGCAAGAGGCTCTGCCGCGGCCGAGCGCCACGAGATGTTGCGTCTCTGGGAAAGCACAGATCCCCACTGCTGTTGTGCCTGTAGATAGGGCGCCAAGGCACCGTGAAGAGCAGCAAGAGCTTTCAGGGCTGGTCCCTTCCTTGTGGGAGAAGGAGGCCGGACGTTTGCCTTTTCGGCAAGAGGCTCTGCCGCGGCCGAGTGCCACGAGATGTTGCGTCTCTGGGAAAGCACAGATCCCCACTGCTGTTGTGCCTGTAGATAGGGCGCCAAGGCACCGTGAAGAGCAGCAAGAGCTTTCAGGGCTGGGCCCTTCCTTGTGGGAGAAGGAGCCGGACGTTTGCCTTTTCGGCAAGAGGCTCTGCGCGGCCGAGCGCCACGAGATGTTGCGTCTCTGGGAAAGCCCAGATCCCCACTGCTGCTGTGCCTGTAGATAGGGCGCCAAGGCACCGTGAAGAGCAGCAAGAGCTTTCAGGGCTGGGCCCTTCCTTGTGGGAGAAGGAGCCAGACGTTTGCCTTTTCGGCAAGAGGCTCTGCCGCGGCCGAGCGCCACGAGATGTTGCGTCTCTGGGAAAGCCCAGATCCCCACTGCTGCTGTGCCTGTAGATAGGGCGCCAAGGCACCGTGAAGAGCAGCAAGAGCTTTCAGGGCTGGGCCCTTCCTTGTGGGAGAAGGAGCCAGACGTTTGCCTTTTCGGCAAGAGGCTCTGTCGCGGCCGAGGCGCCATGAGATGTTGCGTCTCTTGGAAAGCACAGATCCCCACTGCTCTTGTGCCTGTAGATAGGGCGCCAAGGCACCGTGAAGAGCAGCAAGAGCTTTCAGGTCTGGGCCCTTCCTTGTGGGAGAAGAGCCGCACGTTTGCCTTTTCGGCAAGAGGCTCTGCCGCGGCCGAGCGCCACGAGATGTTGCGTCTCTGGGAAAGCACAGATCCCACTGCTGTTGTGCCTGTAGATAGGGCGCCAAGGCACCGTGAAGAGCAGCAAGAGCTTTCAGGGCTGGTCCCTTCCTTGTGGGAGAAGGAGCCGGACGTTTGCCTTTTCGGCAAGAGGCTCTGCCGCGGCCGAGTGCCACGAGATGTTGCGTCTCTGGGAAAGCACAGATCCCCACTGCTGTTGTGCCTGTAGATAGGGCGCCAAGGCACCGTGAAGAGCAGCAAGAGCTTTCAGGGCTGGTCCCTTCCTTGTGGGAGAAGGAGCGGACGTTTGCCTTTTCAGCAAGAGGCTCTGACGCGGCCGAGCGCCATGAGATGTTGCGTCTCTGGGAAAGCACAGATCCCCACTGCTGTTGTGCCTGTAGATAGGGCGCCAAGGCACCGTGAAGAGCAGCAAGAGCTTTCAGGGCTGGGGCCCTTCCTTGTGGGAGAAGGAGCCGGACGTTTGCCTTTTCGGCAAGAGGCTCTGCCGCGGTCCGAGCGCCACGAGATGTTGCGTCTCTGGGAAAGCACAGATCCCCACTGCTGTTGTGCCTGTAGATAGGGCGCCAAGGCACCGTGAAGAGCAGCAAGAGCTTTCAGGGCTGGTCCCTTCCTTGTGGGAGAAGGAGCCGGACGTTTGCCTTTTCGGCAAGAGGCTCTGCCGCGGCCGAGTGCCATGAGATGTTGCGTCTCTGGGAAAGCACAGATCCCCACTGCTGTTGTGCCTGTAGATAGGGCGCCAAGGCACCGTTAAGAGCAGCAAGAGCTTTCAGGGCTGGGCCCTTCCTTGTGGGAGAAGGAGCCGCACGTTTGCCTTTTCGGCAAGAGGCTCTGCCGCGGCCGAGTGCCACGAGATGTTGCGTCTCTGGGAAAGCACAGATCCCCACTGCTGTTGTGCCTGTAGATAGGGCGCCAAGGCACCGTGAAGAGCAGCAAGAGCTTTCAGGGCTGGGCCCTTCCTTGTGGGAGAAGGAGCCGGACGTTTGCCTTTTCGGCAAGAGGCTCTGCCGCGGCCGAGCGCCACGAGATGTTGCGTCTCTGGGAAAGCACAGATCCCCACTGCTGTTGTGCCTGTAGATAGGGCGCCAAGGCACCGTGAAGAGCAGCAAGAGCTTTCAGGGCTGGGCCCTTCCTTGTGGGAGAAGGAGCCCGACGTTTGCCTTTTCGGCAAGAGGCTCTGCCGCGGCCGAGCGCCACGAGATGTTGCGTCTCTGGGAAAGCCCAGATCCCCACTGCTGCTGTGCCTGTAGATAGGGCGCCAAGGCACCGTGAAGAACAGCAAGAGCTTTCAGGGCTGGGCCCTTCCTTGTGGGAGAAGGAGCCGGACGTTTGCCTTTTCAGCAAGAGGCTCTGACGCGGCCGAGCGCCACGAGATGTTGCGTCTCTGGGAAAGCACAGATCCCCACTGCTGTTGTGCCTGTAGATAGGGCGCCAAGGCACCGTGAAGAGCAGCAACAGCTTTCAGGGCTGGGGCCCTTCCTTGTGGGAGAAGGAGCCGGACGTTTGCCTTTTCAGCAAGAGGCTCTGACGCGGGCCGAGCGCCATGAGATGTTGCGTCTCTGGGAAAGCACAGATCCCCACTGCTGTTGTGCCTGTAGATAGGGCGCCAAGGCACCGTGAAGAGCAGCAAGAGCTTTCAGGGCTGGGCCCTTCCTTGTGGGAGAAGGAGCCGCACGTTTGCCTTTTCGGCAAGAGGCTCTGCCGCGGCCGAGCGCCACGAGATGTTGCGTCTCTGGGAAAGCACAGATCCCCACTGCTGTTGTGCCTGTAGATAGGGCGCCAAGGCACCGTGAGAGCAGCAAGAGCTTTCAGAGCTGGGCCCTTCCTTGTGGGAGAAGGAGCCGGACGTTTGCCTTTTCGGCAAGAGGCTCTGCCGCGGCCGGAGTGCCATGAGATGTTGCGTCTCTGGGAAAGCACAGATCCCCACTGCTCTTGTGCCTGTAGATAGGGCGCCAAGGCACCGTAAAGAGCAGCAAGAGCTTTCAGGGCTGGGCCCTTCCTTGTGGGAGAAGGTGCCGGACGATTGCCTTTTCGGCAAGAGGCTCTGCAGCGGGCCGAGCGCCACGAGATGTTGCGTCTCTGGGAAAGCACAGATCCCCACTGCTGTTGTGCCTGTAGATAGGGCGCCAAGGCACCGTGAAGAGCAGCAAGAGCTTTCAGGGCTGGGCCCTTCCTTGTGGGAGAAGGAGCCGGACGTTTGCCTTTTTGGCAAGAGGCTCTGCCGCGGGCCGAGCGCCACGAGATGTTGCGTCTCTGGGAAAGCACAGTTGCCACTGCTGTTGTGCCTGTAGATTAGGCGCCAAGGCACCGTGAAGAGCAGCAAGAGCTTTCAGGGCTGGGCCCTTCCTTGTGGGAGAAGGAGCCGGACGTTTGCCTTTTCGGCAAGAGGCTCTGCCGCGGCCGAGCGCCACGAGATGTTGCGTCTCTGGGAAAGCACAGATCCCCACTGCTGTTGTGCCTGTAGATAGGGCGCCAAGCACCGTGAAGAGCAGCAAGAGCTTTCAGGGCTGGGCCCTTCCTTGTGGGAGAAGGAGCCGGACGTTTGCCTTTTCGGCAAGAGGCTCTGCCGCGGCCGAGCGCCACGAGATGTGCGTCTCTGGGAAAGCAGATCCCCACTGCTGTTGTGCCTGTAGATAGGGCGCCAAGGCACCGTGAAGAGCAGCAAGAGCTTTCAGGGCTGGGCCCTTCCTTGTGGGAGAAGGAGCCGCACGTTTGCCTTTTCGGCAAGAGGCTCTGCCGCGGCCGAGCGCCACGAGATGTTGCGTCTCTGGAAAGCCCAGATCCCCACTGCTGTTGTGCCTGTAGATAGGGCGCCAAGGCACCGTGAAGAGCAGCAAGAGCTTTCAGGGCTGGGCCCTTCCTTGTGGGAGAAGGAGACGGACGTTTGCCTTTTCGGCAAGAGGCTCTGCCGCGGCCGAGCGCCACGAGATGTTGCGTCTCTGGGAAAGCCCAGATCCCCACTGCTGTTGTGCCTGTAGATAGGGCGCCAAGGCACCGTGAAGAGCAGCAACAGCTTTCAGGGCTGGGCCCTTCCTTGTGGGAGAAGGAGCCCGACGTTTGCCTTTTCGGCAAGAGGCTCTGCCGCGGCCGAGCGCCACGAGATGTTGCGTCTCCGGGAAAGCACAGATCCCCACTGCTGTTGTGCCTGTAGATAGGGCGCCAAGGCACCGTGAAGAGCAGCAAGAGCTTTCAGGGCTGGGCCCTTCCTTGTGGGAGAAGGAGCCGGACGTTTGCCTTTTCGGCAAGAGGCTCTGCCGCGGCCGAGCGCCACGAGATGTTGCGTCTCTGGGAAAGCACAGATCCCCACTGCTCTTGTGCCTGTAGATAGGGCGCCAAGGCACCGTGAAGAGCAGCAACAGCTTTCAGGGCTGGGCCCTTCCTTGTGGGAGAAGGAGCCCGACGTTTGCCTTTTCGGCAAGAGGCTCTGCCGCGGTCCGAGCGCCACGAGATGTTGCGTCTCTGGGAAAGCCCAGATCCCCACTGCTGTTGTGCCTGTAGATAGGGCGCCAAGGCACCGTGAAGAGCAGCAAGAGCTATCAGGGCTGGGCCCTTCCTTGTGGGAGAAGGAGCCGGACGTTTGCCTTTTCGGCAAGAGGCTCTGCCGCGGCCGAGCGCCATGAGATGTTGCGTCTCTGGGAAAGCACAGATCCCCACTGCTGTTGTGCTATACATAGGGCGCCAAGGCACCGTGAAGAGCAGCAAGAGCTTTCAGGGCTGGGCCCTTCCTTGTGGGAGAAGGAGCCGGACGTTTGCCTTTTCGGCAAGAGGCTCTGCCGCGGCCGAGCGCCACGAGATGTTGCGTCTCTGGGAAAGCACAGATGCCCACTGCTGTTGTGCCTGTAGATAGGGCGCCAAGGCACCGTGAAGAGCAGCAAGAGCTTTCAGGGCTGGTCCCTTCCTTGTGGGAGAAGGAGCCGCACGTTTGCCTTTTCGGCAAGAGGCTCTGCCGCGGGCCGAGCGCCACGAGATGTTGCGTCTCTGGGAAAGCACAGATCCCCACTGCTCTTGTGCCTGTAGATAGGGCGCCAAGGCACCGTGAAGAGCAGCAAGAGCTTTCAGGGCTGGGCCCTTCCTTGTGGGAGAAGGAGCCGCACGTTTGCCTTTTCGGCAAGAGGCTCTGCCGCGGCGAGCGCCATGAGATGTTGCGTCTCTGGGAAAACACAGATCCCCACTGCTGTTGTGCCTGTAGATAGGGCGCCAAGGCACCGTGAAGAGCAGCAAGAGCTTTCAGGGCTGGGCCCTTCCTTGTGGGAGAAGGAGCCGGACGTTTGCCTTTTCGGCAAGAGGCTCTGCCGCGGCCGAGCGCCACGAGATGTTGCGTCTCTGGAAAGCCCAGATCCCCACTGCTGTTGTGCCTGTAGATAGGGCGCCAAGGCACCGTGAAGAGCAGCAAGAGCTTTCAGGGCTGGGCCCTTCCTTGTGGGAGAAGGAGACGGACGTTTGCCTTTTCGGCAAGAGGCTCTGCCGCGGCCGAGCGCCACGAGATGTTGCGTCTCTGGGAAAGCACAGATCCCCACTGCTCTTGTGCCTGTAGATAGGGCGCCAAGGCACCGTGAAGAGCAGCAAGAGCTTTCAGGGCTGGCCCTTCCTTGTGGGAGAAGGAGCCGGACGTTTGCCTTTTCGGCAAGAGGCTCTGCCGCGGCCGAGCGCCACGAGATGTTGCGTCTCTGGGAAAGCCCAGATCCCCACTGCTGTTGTGCCTGTAGATAGGGCGCCAAGGCACCGTGAAGAGCAGCAAGAGCTATCAGGGCTGGGCCCTTCCTTGTGGGAGAAGGAGCCGGACGTTTGCCTTTTCGGCAAGAGGCTCTGCCGCGGCCGAGCGCCATGAGATGTTGCGTCTCTGGGAAAGCACAGATCCCCACTGCTGTTGTGCCTGTAGATAGGGCGCCAAGGCACCGTGAAGAGCAGCAAGAGCTTTCAGGGCTGGGCCCTTCCTTGTGGGAGAAGGAGCCGCACGTTTGCCTTTTCGGCAAGAGGCTCTGCCGCGGCCGAGCGCCACGAGATGTTGCGTCTCTGGGAAAGCACAGATGCCCACTGCTGTTGTGCCTGTAGATAGGGCGCCAAGGCACCGTGAAGAGCAGCAAGAGCTTTCAGGGCTGGGCCCTTCCTTGTGGGAGAAGGAGCCGCACGTTTGCCTTTTCGGCAAGAGGCTCTGCCGCGGGCCGAGCGCCACGAGATGTTGCGTCTCTGGGAAAGCACAGATCCCCACTGCTGTTGTGCCTGTAGATAGGGCGCCAAGGCACCGTGAAGAGCAGCAAGAGCTTTCAGGGCTGGGCCCTTCCTTGTGGGAGAAGGAGCCGGACGTTTGCCTTTTCGGCAAGAGGCTCTGCCGCGGGCCGAGCGCCACGAGATGTTGCGTCTCTGGGAAAGCACAGATCCCCACTGCTCTTGTGCCTGTAGATAGGGCGCCAAGGCACCGTGAAGAGCAGCAACAGCTTTCAGGGCTGGGCCCTTCCTTGTGGGAGAAGGAGCCCGACGTTTGCCTTTTCGGCAAGAGGCTCTGCCGCGGCCGAGCGCCACGAGATGTTGCGTCTCTGGGAAAGCCCAGATCCCCACTGCTGCTGTGCCTGTAGATAGGGCGCCAAGGCACCGTGAAGAACAGCAAGAGCTTTCAGGGCTGGGCCCTTCCTTGTGGGAGAAGGAGCCGGACGTTTGCCTTTTCGGCAAGAGGCTCTGCAGCGGCCGAGCGCCACGAGATGGTGCGTCTCTGGGAAAGCAGAGATCCCCACTGCTCTTGTGCCTGTAGATAGGGCGCCAAGGCACCGTGAAGAGCAGCAACAGCTTTCAGGGCTGGGCCCTTCCTTGTGGGAGAAGGAGCCGGACGTTTGCCTTTTCAGCAAGAGGCTCTGACGCGGCCGAGCGCCACGAGATGTTGCGTCTCTGGGAAAGCACAGATCCCCACTGCTGTTGTGCCTGTAGATAGGGCGCCAAGGCACTGTGAAGAGCAGCAACAGCTTTCAGGGCTGGGCCCTTCCTTGTGGGAGAAGGAGCCGGACGTTTGCCTTTTCGGCAAGAGGCTCTGCCGCGGCCGAGCGCCACGAGATGTTGCGTCTCTGGGAAAGCACAGATCCCCACTGCTCTTGTGCCTGTAGATAGGGCGCCAAGGCACCGTGAAGAGCAGCAAGAGCTTTCAGAGCTGGGCCCTTCCTTGTGGGAGAAGGAGCCGGACGTTTGCCTTTTCGGCAAGAGGCTCTGCCGCGGCCGAGTGCCATGAGATGTTGCGTCTCTGGGAAAGCACAGATCCCCACTGCTGTTGTGCCTGTAGATAGGGCGCCAAGGCACCGTGAAGAGCAGCAACAGCTTTCAGGGCTGGGCCCTTCCTTGTGGGAGAAGGTGCCGGACGTTTGCCTTTTCGGCAAGAGGCTCTGCAGCGGCCGAGCGCCACGAGATGTTGCGTCTCTGGGAAAGCACAGATCCCCACTGCTGTTGTGCCTGTAGATAGGGCGCCAAGGCACCGTGAAGAGCAGCAAGAGCTTTCAGGGCTGGGCCCTTCCTTGTGGGAGAAGGAGACGGACGTTTGCCTTTTTGGCAAGAGGCTCTGACGCGGCCGAGCGCCACGAGATGTTGCGTCTCTGGGAAAGCACAGATCCCCACTGCTGTTGTGCCTGTAGATTAGGCGCCAAGCACCGTGAAGAGCACCAAGAGCTTTCAGGGCTGGGCCCTTCCTTGTGGGAGAAGGAGCCGGACGTTTGCCTTTTCGGCAAGAGGCTCTGCCGCGGCCGAGCGCCACGAGATGTTGCGTCTCTGGGAAAGCCCAGATCCCCACTGCTCTTGTGCCTGTAGATAGGGCGCCAAGGCACCGTGAAGAGCAGCAAGAGCTTTCAGGCTGGGCCCTTCCTTGTGGGAGAAGGAGCCCGACGTTTGCCTTTTCGGCAAGAGGCTCTGCCGCGGCCGAGCGCCACGAGATGTTGCGTCTCTGGGAAAGCCCAGATCCCCACTGCTGTTGTGCCTGTAGATAGGGCGCCAAGGCACCGTGAAGAGCAGCAAGAGCTTTCAGGGCTGGGCCCTTCCTTGTGGGAGAAGGAGCCCGACGTTTTGCCTTTTCGGCAAGAGGCTCTGCCGCGGCCGAGCGCCACGAGATGTTGCGTCTCTGGGAAAGCCCAGATCCCCACTGCTGTTGTGCCTGTAGATAGGGCGCCAAGGCACCGTGAAGAGCAGCAAGAGCTTTCAGGGCTGGGCCCTTCCTTGTGGGAGAAGGAGCCGGACGTTTGCCTTTTCGGCAAGAGGCTCTGCCGCGGCCGAGCGCCACGAGATGTTGCGTCTCTGGGAAAGCACAGATCCCCACTGCTGTTGTGCCTGTAGATAGGGCGCCAAGGCACCGTGAAGAGCAGCAACAGCTTTCAGGGCTGGGCCCTTCCTTGTTGGAGAAGGAGCCGGACGTTTGCCTTTTCGGCAAGAGGCTCTGCCGCGGCCGAGCGCCACGAGATGTTGCGTCTCTGGGAAAGCACAGATCCCCACTGCTCTTGTGCCTGTAGATAGGGCGCCAAGGCACCGTGAAGAGCAGCAACAGCTTTCAGGGCTGGGCCCTTCCTTGTGGGAGAAGGAGCCCGACGTTTGCCTTTTCGGCAAGAGGCTCTGCCGCGGCCGAGCGCCACGAGATGTTCCGTCTCTGGGAAAGCACAGATGCCCACTGCTGTTGTGCCTGTAGATAGGGCGCCAAGGCACCGTGAAGAGCAGCAAGAGCTTTCAGGGCTGGGCCCTTCCTTGTGGGAGAAGGAGCCGGACGTTTGCCTTTTCGGCAAGAGGCTCTGCCGCGGCCGAGCGCCACGAGATGTTGCGTCTCTGGGAAAGCAGATCCCCACTGCTGCTGTGCCTGTAGATAGGGCGCCAAGGCACCGTGAAGAGCAGCAAGAGCTTTCAGGGCTGGGCCCTTCCTTGTGGGAGAAGGAGCCGGACGTTTGCCTTTACGACAAGAGGCTCTGCCGCTGCCAAGCGCCACGAGATGTTGCGTCTCTGGGAAAGCACAGATCCCCACTGCTGTTGTGCCTGTAGATAGGGCGCCAAGGCACCGTGAAGAGCAGCAAGAGCTTTCAGGGCTGGGCCCTTCTTTGTGGGAGAAGGAGACGGACGTTTGCCTTTTCGGCAAGAGGCTCTGCCGCGGCCGAGCGCCACGAGATGTTGCGTCTCTGGGAAAGCCCAGATCCCCACTGCTGTTGTGCCTGTAGATAGGGCGCCAAGGCACCGTGAAGAGCAGCAAGAGCTTTCAGGTCTGGGCCCTTCCTTGTGGGAGAAGGAGCCCGACGTTTGCCTTTTCGGCAAGAGGCTCTGACGCGGCCGAGCGCCACGAGATGTTGCGTCTCTGGGAAAGCCCAGATCCCCACTGCTGTTGTGCCTGTAGATAGGGCGCCAAGGCACCGTGAAGAGCAGCAACAGCTTTCAGGTCTGGGCCCTTCCTTGTGGGAGAAGGAGCCCGACGTTTGCCTTTTCGGCAAGAGGCTCTGCCGCGGCCGAGCGCCACGAGATGTTGCGTCTCCGGGAAAGCACAGATCCCCACTGCTGTTGTGCCTGTAGATAGGGCGCCAAGGCACCGTGAAGAGCAGCAAGAGCTTTCAGGGCTGGGCCCTTCCTTGTGGGAGAAGGAGCCGGACGTTTGCCTTTTCGGCAAGAGGCTCTGCCGCGGCCGAGCGCCACGAGATGTTGCGTCTCTGGGAAAGCCCAGATCCCCACTGCTGTTGTGCCTGTAGATAGGGCGCCAAGGCACCGTGAAGAGCAGCAACAGCTTTCAGGGCTGGGCCCTTCCTTGTGGGAGAAGGAGCCCGACGTTTGCCTTTTCGGCAAGAGGCTCTGCCGCGGGCCGAGCGCCACGAGATGTTGCGTCTCTGGGAAAGCCCAGATCCCCACTGCTGTTGTGCCTGTAGATAGGGCGCCAAGGCACCGTGAAGAGCAGCAAGAGCTATCAGGGCTGGGCCCTTCCTTGTGGGAGAAGGAGCCGCACGTTTGCCTTTTCGGCAAGAGGCTCTGCCGCGGCCGAGCGCCATGAGATGTTGCGTCTCTGGGAAAGCACAGATCCCCACTGCTGTTGTGCCTATACATAGGGCGCCAAGGCACCGTGAAGAGCAGCAAGAGCTTTCAGGGCTGGGCCCTTCCTTGTGGGAGAAGGAGGCGGACGTTTGCCTTTTCGGCAAGAGGCTCTGCCGCGGCCGAGCGCCACGAGATGTTGCGTCTCTGGGAAAGCACAGATCCCCACTGCTGTTGTGCCTGTAGATAGGGCGCCAAGGCACCGTGAAGAGCAGCAAGAGCTTTCAGGTCTGGGCCCTTCCTTGTGGGAGAAGGAGCCGGACGTTTGCCTTTTCGGCAAGAGGCTCTGCCGCGGCCGAGCGCCACGAGATGTTGCGTCTCTGGGAAAGCACAGATCCCCACTGCTCTTGTGCCTGTAGATAGGGCGCCAAGGCACTGTGAAGAGCAGCAAGAGCTTTCAGGGCTGGGCCCTTCCTTGTGGGAGAAGGAGCCGGACGTTTGCCTTTTCGGCAAGAGTCTCTGCCGCGGGCCGAGCGCCACGAGATGTTGCGTCTCTGGGAAAGCACAGATCCCCACTGCTGTTGTGCCTGTAGATAGGGCGCCAAGGCACCGTGAAGAGCAGCAAGAGCTTTCAGGGCTGGGCCCTTCCTTGTGGGAGAAGGAGACGGACGTTTGACTTTTCGGCAAGAGGCTCTGCCGCGGCCGAGCGCCACGAGATGTTGCGTCTCTGGGAAAGCACAGATCCCCACTGCTGTTGTGCCTGTAGATAGGGCGCCAAGGCACCGTGAAGAGCAGCAAGAGCTTTCAGGGCTGGGCCCTTCCTTGTGGGAGAAGGAGCCCGACGTTTGCCTTTTCGGCAAGAGGCTCTGCCGCGGCCGAGCGCCACGAGATGTTGCGTCTCCGGGAAAGCACAGATCCCCACTGCTGTTGTGCCTGTAGATAGGGCGCCAAGGCACCGTGAAGAGCAGCAAGAGCTTTCAGGGCTGGGCCCTTCCTTGTGGGAGAAGGAGCCGGACGTTTGCCTTTTCGGCAAGAGGCTCTGCCGCGGCCGAGCGCCACGAGATGTTGCGTCTCTGGGAAAGCACAGATCCCCACTGCTCTTGTGCCTGTAGATAGGGCGCCAAGGCACCGTGAAGAGCAGCAACAGCTTTCAGGGCTGGGCCCTTCCTTGTGGGAGAAGGAGCCCGACGTTTGCCTTTTCGGCAAGAGGCTCTGCCGCGGCCGAGCGCCACGAGATGTTGCGTCTCTGGGAAAGCCCAGATCCCCACTGCTGTTGTGCCTGTAGATAGGGCGCCAAGGCACCGTGAAGAGCAGCAAGAGCTATCAGGGCTGGGCCCCTTCCTTGTGGGAGAAGGAGCCGGACGTTTGCCTTTTCGGCAAGAGGCTCTGCCGCGGCCGAGCGCCATGAGATGTTGCGTCTCTGGGAAAGCACAGATCCCCACTGCTGTTGTGCCTATACATAGGGCGCCAAGGCACCATGAAGAGCAGCAAGAGCTTTCAGGGCTGGGCCCTTCCTTGTGGGAGAAGGAGCCGGACGTTTGCCTTTTCGGCAAGAGGCTCTGCCGCGGCCGAGCGCCACGAGATGTTGCGTCTCTGGGAAAGCACAGATGCCCACTGCTGTTGTGCCTGTAGATAGGGCGCCAAGGCACCGTGAAGAGCAGCAAGAGCTTTCAGGGCTGGGCCCTTCCTTGTGGGAGAAGGAGCCGCACGTTTGCCTTTTCGGCAAGAGGCTCTGCCGCGGCCGAGCGCCACGAGATGTTGCGTCTCTGGGAAAGCACAGATCCCCACTGCTGTTGTGCCTGTAGATAGGGCGCCAAGGCACCGTGAAGAGCAGCAAGAGCTTTCAGGGCTGGGCCCTTCCTTGTGGGAGAAGGAGCCCGACGTTTGCCTTTTCGGCAAGAGGCTCTGCCGCGGCCGAGCGCCATGAGATGTTGCGTCTCTGGGAAAACACAGATCCCCACTGCTGTTGTGCCTGTAGATAGGGCGCCAAGGCACCGTGAAGAGCAGCAAGAGCTTTCAGGGCTGGGCCCTTCCTTGTGGGAGAAGGAGCCCGACGTTTGTCTTTTCGGCAAGAGGCTCTGCCGCGGCCGAGCGCCACGAGACGAGCGCCACGAGATGTTGCGTCTCTGGGAAAGCACAGATCCCCACTGCTGTTGTGCCTGTAGATAGGGCGCCAAGGCACCGTGAAGAGCAGCAAGAGCTTTCAGGGCTGGGCCCTTCCTTGTGGGAGAAGGAGACGGACGTTTGACTTTTCGGCAAGAGGCTCTGCCGCGGCCGAGCGCCACGAGATGTTGCGTCTCTGGGAAAGCACAGATCCCCACTGCTGCTGTGCCTGTAGATAGGGTGCCAAGGCACCCGTGAAGAGCAGCAAGAGCTTTCAGGGCTGGGCCCTTCCTTGTGGGAGAAGGAGCCGGACGTTTGCCTTTTCGGCAAGAGGCTCTGCCGCGTCCGAGCGCCATGAGATGTTGCGTCTCTGGGAAAGCACAGATCGCCACTGCTGTTGTGCCTGTAGATAGGGCGCCAAGGCACCGTGAAGAGCAGCAAGAGCTTTCAGGGCTGGGCCCTTCCTTGTGGGAGAAGGAGCCCGACGTTTGCCTTTTCGGCAAGAGGCTCTGCCGCGGCCGAGCGCCACGAGATGTTGCGTCTCTGGGAAAGCACAGATCCCCACTGCTGTTGTGCCTGTAGATAGGGCACCAAGGCACCGTGAAGAGCAGCAAGAGCTTTCAGGGCTGGGCCCTTCCTTGTGGGAGAAGGAGCCGCACGTTGCCTTTTCGGCAAGAGGCTCTGCCGCGGCCGAGCGCCACGAGATGTTGCGTCTCTGGGAAAGCCCAGATCCCCACTGCTCTTGTGCCTGTAGATAGGGCGCCAAGCCACCGTGAAGAGCAGCAAGAGCTTTCAGGGCTGGGCCCTTCCTTGTGGGAGAAGGAGCCGGACGTTTGCCTTTTCGGCAAGAGGCTCTGCCGCGGCCGAGCGCCATGAGATGTTGCGTCTCTGGGAAAGCCCAGATCCCACTGCTGTTGTGCCTATACATAGGGCGCCAAGGCACCGTGAAGAGCAGCAAGAGCTTTCAGGGCTGGGCCCTTCCTTGTGGGAGAAGGAGACGGACGTTTGCCTTTTCGGCAAGAGGCTCTGCCCCGGCCGAGCGCCACGAGATGTTGCGTCTCTGGGAAAGCCCAGATCCCCACTGCTGTTGTGCCTGTAGATAGGGCGCCAAGGCACGGTGAAGAGCAGCCAAGAGCTTTCAGGGCTGGGCCCTTCCTTGTGGGAGAAGGAGACGGACGTTTGCCTTTTTGGCAAGAGGCTCTGCCGCGGCCGAGCGCCACGAGATGTTGCGTCTCTGGGAAAGCCCAGATCCCCACTGCTGTTGTGCCTGTAGATAGGGCGCCAAGGCACCGTGAAGAGCAGCAAGAGCTTTCAGGGCTGGGCCCTTCCTTGTGGGAGAAGGAGCCCGACGTTTGCCTTTTCGGCAAGAGGCTCTGCCGCGGCCGAGCGCCATGAGATGTTGCGTCTCTGGGAAAGCACAGATCCCCACTGCTGTTGTGCCTATACATAGGGCGCCAAGGCACCGTGAAGAGCAGCAAGAGCTTTCAGGGCTGGGCCCTTCCTTGTGGGAGAAGGAGCCGGACGTTTGCCTTTTCGGCAAGAGGCTCTGCCCAGCCGAGCCGCCACGAGATGTTGCGTCTCTGGGAAAGCCCAGATCCCCACTGCTGTTGTGCCTGTAGAGAGGGCGCCAAGGCACCGTGAAGAGCAGCAAGAGCTTTCAGGGCTGGGCCCTTCCTTGTGGGAGAAGGAGCCGGACGTTTGCCTTTTCGGCAAGAGGCTCTGCCGCGGCCGAGCGCCACGAGATGTTGCGTCTCTGGGAAAGCACAGATCCCCACTGCTGTTGTGCCTGTAGATAGGGCGCCAAGGCACCGTGAAGAGGCAGCAAGAGCTTTCAGGGCTGGGCCCTTCCTTGTGGGAGAAGGAGCCGGACGTTTGCCTTTTCAGTAAAAGGCGCTGGCCGCGGCCGAGCGCCACGAGATGTTGCGTCTCTGGGAAAGCACAGATCCCCACTGCTGTTGTGCCTGTAGATAGGGCGCCAAGGCACCGTGAAGAGCAGCAAGAGCTTTCAGGGCGGGCCCTTCCTTGTGGGAGAAGGAGCCAGACGTTTGCCTTTTCGGCAAGAGGCTCTGCGCGGGCCGAGCGCCATGAGATCTTCTGTCTCTGGGAAAGCCCAGATCCCCACTGCTGTTGTGCCTGTAGAGAGGGCGCCAAGGCACGTGAAGAGCAGCAAGAGCTTTCAGGGCTGGGCCCTTCCTTGTGGGAGAAGGAGCCGGACGTTTGCCTTTTCGGCAAGAGGCTCTGCCGCGGCCGAGCGCCACGAGATGTTGCGTCTCTGGGAAAGCACAGATCCCCACTGCTGTTGTGCCTGTAGATAGGGCGCCAAGGCACCGTGAAGAGCAGCAAGAGCTTTCAGGGCTGGGCCCTTCCTTGTGGAGAAGGAGCCGGACGTTTTGCCTTTTCAGTAAAAGGCGCTGCCGCGGCCGAGCGCCACGAGATGTTGCGTCTCTGGGAAAGCACAGATCCCCACTGCTGTTGTGCCTGTAGATAGGGCGCCAAGGCACCGTGAAGAGCAGCAAGAGCTTTCAGGGCGGGCCCTTCCTTGTGGGAGAAGGAGCCAGACGTTTGCCTTTTCGGCAAGAGGCTCTGCCGCGGCCGAGCGCCACGAGATGTTGCGTCTCTGGGAAAAGCACAGATGCCCACTGCTGTTGTGCCTGTAGATAGGGCGCCAAGGCACCGTGAAGAGCAGCAAGAGCTTTCAGGGCTGGGCCCTTCCTTGTGGGAGAAGGAGCCGGACGTTTGCCTTTTCGGCAAGAGGCTCTGCCAGCGGCCGAGCGCCACGAGATGTTGCGTCTCTGGGAAAGCAGATCCCCACTGCTGCTGTGCCTGTAGATAGGGCGCCAAGGCACCGTGAAGAGCAGCAAGAGCTTTCAGGGCTGGGCCCTTCCTTGTGGGAGAAGGAGCCGGACGTTTGCCTTTACGACAAGAGGCTCTGCCGCTGCCAAGCGCCACGAGATGTTGCGTCTCTGGGAAAGCACAGATCCCCACTGCTGTTGTGCCTGTAGATAGGGCGCCAAGGGCACCGTGAAGAGCAGCAAGAGCTTTCAGGGCTGGGCCCTTCCTTGTGGGAGAAGGAGACGGACGTTTGCCTTTTCGGCAAGAGGCTCTGCCGCGGCCGAGCGCCACGAGATGTTGCGTCTCTGGGAAAACACAGATCCCCACTGCTGCTGTGCCTGTAGATAGGGCGCCCAAGGCACCGTGAAGAGCAGCAAGAGCTTCAGGGCTGGGCCCTTCCTTGTGGGAGAAGGAGCCGGACGTTTGCCTTTTCGGCAAGAGGCGCTGCCCGCGGCCGCGCGCCACGAGATGTTGCGTCTCTGGGAAAGCACAGATCCCCACTGCTGTTGTGCCTGTAGATAGGGCGCCAAGGAAACCGTGAAGATCAGCAACAGCTTTCAGGGCTGGGCCCTTCCTTGTGGGAGAAGGAGCCAGACGTATTGCCTTTTCGGCAAGAGGCTCTGCGCGGCCGAGCGCCATGAGATGTTGCGTCTCTGGAAAGCACAGATCCCCACTGCTGTTGTGCCTGTAGATAGGGCGCCAAGGCACCGTGAAATGCAGCAACAGCTTTCAGGGCTGGGCCCTTCCTTGTGGGAGAAGGAGCCCGACGTTTGCCTTTTCGGCAAGAGGCTCTGCCGCGGCCGAGCCGCCATGAGATGTTGCGTCTCTGGGAAAGCCCAAGATCCCCACTGCTGTTGTGCCTGTAGATAGGGCGCCAAGGCACCGTGAAGAGCAGCAAGAGCTTTCAGGGCTGGGCCCTTCCTTGTGGGAGAAGGAGCCCGACGTTTGCCTTTTCGGCAAGAGGCTCTGCCGCGGCTCGAGCGCCATGAGATGTTGCGTCTCTGGGAAAGCACAGATCCCCACTGCTGTTGTGCCTATACATAGGGCGCCAAGGCACCGTGAAGAGCAGCAAGAGCTTTCAGGGCTGGGCCCTTCCTTGTGGGGAGAAGGAGCCGGACGTTTGCCTTTTCGGCAAGAGGCTCTGCCCCAGCCGAGCGCCACGAGATGTTGCGTCTCTGGGAAAGCCCAGATCCCCACTGCTGTTGTGCCTGTAGAGAGGGCGCCAAGGCACCGTGAAGAGCAGCAAGAGCTTTCAGGGCTGGGCCCTTCCTTGTGGGAGAAGGAGCCGGACGTTTGCCTTTTCGGCAAGAGGCTCTGCCGCGGGCCGAGCGCCACGAGATGTTGCGTCCTCTGGGAAAGCACAGATCCCCACTGCTGTTGTGCCTGTAGATAGGGCGCCAAGGCACCGTGAAGAGCAGCAAGAGCTTTCAGGGCTGGGCCCTTCCTTGTGGGAGAAGGAGCCCGGACGTTTGCCTTTTCAGTAAAAGGCGCTGCCAGCGGCCGAGCGCCACGAGATGTTGCGTCTCTGGGAAAGCACAGATCCCCACTGCTGTTGTGCCTGTAGATAGGGCGCCAAGGCACCGTGAAGAGCAGCAAGAGCTTTCAGGGCGGGCCCTTCCTTGTGGGAGAAGGAGCCAGACGTTTGCCTTTTCGGCAAGAGGCTCTGCGCGGCCGGAGCGCCATGAGATCTTCTGTCTCTGGGAAAGCCCAGATCCCCACTGCTGTTGTGCCTGTAGAGAGGGCGCCAAGGCACCGTGAAGAGCAGCAAGAGCTTTCAGGGCTGGGCCCTTCCTTGTGGGAGAAGGAGCCGGACGTTTGCCTTTTTCGGCAAGAGGCTCTGCCGCGGCCGAGCGCCACGAGGATGTTGCGTCTCTGGGAAAGCACAGATCCCACTGCTGTTGTGCCTGTAGATTAGGGCGCCAAGGCACCGTGAAGAGCAGCAAGAGCTTTCAGGGCTGGGCCCTTCCTTGTGGGAGAAGGAGCCGGACGTTTGCCTTTTCAGTAAAAGGCGCTGCCGCGGCCCGAGCGCCACGAGATGTTGCGTCTCTGGGAAAGCACAGATCCCCACTGCTGTTGTGCCTGTAGATAGGGTGCCAAGGCACCGTGAAGAGCAGCAGAGCTTTCAGGGCGGGCCCTTCCTTGTGGGAGAAGGAGCCAGACGTTTGCCTTTTCGGCAAGAGGCTCTGCCGCGGCCGAGCGCCACGAGATGTTGCGTCTCTGGGAAAGCACAGATGCCCACTGCTGTTGTGCCTGTAGATAGGGCGCCAAGGCACCGTGAAGAGCAGCAAGAGCTTTCAGGGCTGGGCCCTTCCTTGTGGAGAAGGAGCCGGACGTTTGCCTTTTTCGGCAAGAGGCTCTGCCGCGGGCCGAGCGCCACGAGATGTTGCGTCTCTGGGAAAGCAGATCCCCACTGCTGCTGTGCCTGTAGATAGGGCGCCAAGGCACCGTGAAGAGCAGCAAGAGCTTTCAGGGCTGGGCCCTTCCTTGTGGGAGAAGGAGCCGGACGTTTGCCTTTACGACAAGAGCTCTGCCGCTGCCAAGCGCCACGAGATGTTGCGTCTCTGGGAAAGCACAGATCCCCACTGCTGTTGTGCCTGTAGATAGGGCGCCAAGGCACCGTGAAGAGCAGCAAGAGCTTTCAGGGCTGGGCCCTTCCTTGTGGGAGAAGGAGACGGACGTTTGCCTTTTCGGCAAGAGGCTCTGCCGCGGCCGAGCGCCACGAGATGTTGCGTCTCTGGGAAAACACAGATCCCCACTGCTGCTGTGCCTGTAGATAGGGCGCCAAGGCACCGTGAAGAGCAGCAAGAGCTTTCAGGGCTGGGCCCTTCCTTGTGGGAGAAGGAGCCGGACGTTTGCCTTTTCGGCAAGAGGCGCTGCCGCGGCCCGAGCGCCACGAGATGTTGCGTCTCTGGGAAAGCACAGATCCCCACTGCTGTTGTGCCTGTAGATAGGGCGCCAAGGAACCGTGAAGATCAGCAACAGCTTTCAGGGGCTGGGCCCTTCCTTGTGGGAGAAGGAGCCAGACGTTTGCCTTTTCGGCAAGAGGCTCTGCGCGGCCGAGCGCCATGACATGTTGCGTCTGGGAAAGCACAGATCCCCACTGCTGTTGTGCCTGTAGATAGGGCGCCAAGGCACCGTGAAATGCAGCAACAGCTTTCAGGGCTGGGCCCTTCCTTGTGGGAGAAGGAGCCCGACGTTTGCCTTTTCGGCAAGAGGCTCTGCCGCGGCCGAGCGCCACGAGATGTTGCGTCTCTGGGAAAGCACAGATCCCCCAGTGCTGTTGTGCCTGGTACATAGGGCACCAAGGCACCGTGAGAGCAGCAAGAGCTTTCAGGGCTGGGCCCTTCCTTGTGGGAGAAGGAGCCGGACGTTTGCCTTTTCGGCAAGAGGCTCTGCCGCGGCCGAGTGCCATGAGATCTTGCGTCTCTGGGAAAGCACAGATCCCCACTGCTGTTGTGCCTGTAGATAGGGCGCCAAGGCACCGTGAAGAGCAGCAAGAGCTTTCAGGTCTGGGCCCTTCCCTGTGGGAGAAGGAGCCGGACGTTTGCCTTTTCGGCAAGAGGCTCTGCCGCGGCCGAGCGCCACGAGATGTTGCGTCTCTGGGAAAGCACAGAGTCCCACTGCTCTTGTGCCTGTAGATAGGGTGCCAAGGCACCGTGAAGAGCAGCAAGAGCTTTCAGGGCTGGGCCCTTCCTTGTGGGAGAAGGAGCCGGACGTTTGCCTTTTCGGCAAGAGGCTCTGCCGCGGACGAGCTCCATGAGATGTTGCGTCTCTGGGAAAGCACAGATCCCCACTGCTGTTGTGCCTGTAGATAGGGTTCCAAGGGTAGGTGAAGAGCAGCAACAGCTTTCAGGGCTGGGCCCTTCCTTGTGGGAGAAGGAGCCGGACATGTGCCTTTTCGGCAAGAGGCTCTGCCGCGGCCGAGCGCCACGAGATGTTGCGTCTCTGGGAAAGCACAGATCCCCACTGCTGTTGTGCCTGTAGAGAGGGCGCCAAGGCACCGTGAAAAGCAGCAAGAGCTTTCAGGGCTGGGCCCTTCCTTGTGGGAGAAGGAGCCGGACGTTTGCCTTTTCGGCAAGAGGCTCTGCCGCGGCCGAGCGCCATGAGATGTTGCGTCTCTGGGAAAGCCCAGATGCCCACTGCTATTGTGCCTGTAGATAGGGCGCCAAGGCACCGTGAAGAGCAGCAAGAGCTTTCAGGGCTGGGCCCTTCCTTGTGGGAGAAGGAGCCAGACGTTTGCCTTTTCGGCAAGAGGCTCTGCCGCGGCCGAGCGCCATAAGATGTTGCGTCTCTGGGAAAGCACAGATCCCCAGTGCTGTTGTGCCTGTAGATAGGGCGCCAAGGCACCGTGAAGAGCAGCAAGAGCTTTCAGGGCTGGGCCCTTCCTTGTGGGAGAAGGAGCCGGACGTTTGCCTTTTCGGCAAGAGGCTCTGCCGCGGCCGAGCGCCATGAGATGTTGCGTCTCTGGGAAAGCACAGATCCCCAGTGCTGTTGTGCCTGTATATAGGGCACCAAGGCACCGTGAAGAGCAGCAAGAGCTTTCAGGGCTGGGCCCTTCCTTGTGGGAGAAGGAGCCGGACGTTTGCCTTTTCGGCAAGAGGCTCTGCCGCGGCCGAGTGCCATGAGATGTTGCGTCTCTGGGAAAGCACAGATCCCCACTGCTGTTGTGCCTGTAGATAGGGCGCCAAGGCACCGTGAAGAGCAGCAAGAGCTTTCAGGGCTGGGCCCTTCCCTGTGGGAGAAGGAGTCGGACGTTTGCCTTTTCGGCAAGAGGCTCTGCCGCGGCCGAGCGCCACGAGATGTTGCGTCTCTGGGAAAGCACAGAGTCCCACTGCTGTTGTGTCTGTAGATAGGGCGCCAAAGGCACCGTGAAGAGCAGCAAGAGCTTTCAGGGCTGGGCCCTTCCTTGTGGGAGAAGGAGCCGGACGTTTGCCTTTTCGGCAAGAGGCTCTGCCGCGGCCGAGCGCCACGAGATGTTGCGTCTCTGGGAAAGCCCAGATCCCCACTGCTGTTGTGCCTGTAGAGAGGGCGCCAAGGCACCGTGAAGAGCAGCAAGAGCTTTCAGGGCTGGGCCCTTCCTTGTGGGAGAAGGAGCCCGACGTTTGCCTTTTCGGCAAGAGGCTCTGCCGCGGCCGAGCGCCATGAGATGTTGCGTCTCTGGGAAAGCACAGATCGCCACTGCTGTTGTGCCTGTAGATAGGGCGCCAAGGCACCGTGAAGAGCAGCAAGAGCTTTCAGGGCTGGGCCCTTCCTTGTGGGAGAAGGAGCCCGACGTTTGCCTTTTCGGCAAGAGGCTCTGCCGCGGCCGAGCGCCACGAGATGTTGCGTCTCTGGGAAAGCCCAGATCCCCACTGCTGTTGTGCCTGTAGATAGGGCGCCAAGGCACCGTGAAGAGCAGCAAGAGCTTTCAGGGCTGGGCCCTTCCTTGTGGGAGAAGGAGCCGGACGTTTGCCTTTTCGGCAAGAGGCTCTGCCGCGGCCGAGCGCCACGAGATGTTGCGTCTCTGGGAAAGCACAGATCCCCACTGCTGTTGTGCCTGTAGATAGGGCGCCAAGGCACCGTGAAGAGCAGCAACAGCTTTCAGGGCTGGGCCCTTCCTTGTTGGAGAAGGAGCCGGACGTTTGCCTTTTCGGCAAGAGGCTCTGCCGCGGCCGAGCGCCACGAGATGTTGCGTCTCTGGGAAAGCACAGATCCCCACTGCTCTTGTGCCTGTAGATAGGGCGCCAAGGCACCGTGAAATGCAGCAAGAGCTTTCAGGGCTGGGCCCTTCCTTGTGGGAGAAGGAGCCCGACGTTTGCCTTTTCGGCAAGAGGCTCTGCCGCGGCCGAGCGCCACGAGATGTTGCGTCTCTGGGAAAGCACAGATGCCCACTGCTGTTGTGCCTGTAGATAGGGCGCCAAGGCACCGTGAAGAGCAGCAAGAGCTTTCAGGGCTGGGCCCTTCCTTGTGGGAGAAGGAGCCGGACGTTTGCCTTTTCGGCAAGAGGCTCTGCCGCGGCCGAGCGCCACGAGATGTTGCGTCTCTGGGAAAGCAGATCCCCACTGCTGCTGTGCCTGTAGATAGGGCGCCAAGGCACCGTGAAGAGCAGCAAGAGCTTTCAGGGCTGGGCCCTTCCTTGTGGGAGAAGGAGCCGGACGTTTGCCTTTACGACAAGAGGCTCTGCCGCTGCCAAGCGCCACGAGATGTTGCGTCTCTGGGAAAGCACAGATCCCCACTGCTGTTGTGCCTGTAGATAGGGCGCCAAGGCACCGTGAAGAGCAGCAAGAGCTTTCAGGGCTGGGCCCTTCCTTGTGGGAGAAGGAGCCGGACGTTTGCCTTTTCGGCAAGAGGCTCTGCCGCGGCCGAGCGCCACGAGATGTTGCGTCTCTGGGAAAGCCCGGATGCCCACTGCTGTTGTGCCTGTTGATAGGGCGCCAAGGCACCGTGAAGAGCAGCAAGAGCTTTCAGGGCTGGGCCCTTCCTTGTGGGAGAAGGAGCCGGACGTTTGCCTTTTCGGCAAGAGGCTCTGCCCGCGGCCGAGCGCCACGAGATGTTGCATCTCTGGGAAAGCCCAGATCCCCACTGCTGTTGTGCCTGTAGAGAGGGCGCCAAGGCACCATGAAGAGCAGCAAGAGCTTTCAGGGCTGGGCCCTTCCTTGTGGGAGAAGGAGCCGGACGTTTGCCTTTTCGGCAAGAGGCTCTGCCGCGGCCGAGCGCCACGAGATGTTGCGTCTCTGGGAAAGCACAGATCCCCACTGCTCTTGTGCCTGTAGATAGGGCGCCAAGGCACCGTGAAGAGCAGCAAGAGCTTTCAGGGCTGGGCCCTTCCTTGTGGGAGAAGGAGCCGGACGTTTGCCTTTTCAGCAAGAGTCTCTGCCGCGGCCGAGCGCCACGAGATGTTGCGTCTCTGGGAAAGCACAGATCCCCACTGCTGTTGTGCCTGTAGATAGGGCGCCAAGGCACCGTGAAGAGCAGCAAGAGCTTTCAGGGCTGGGCCCTTCCTTGTGGGAGAAGGAGACGGACGTTTGACTTTTCGGCAAGAGGCTCTGCCGCGGCCGAGCGCCACGAGATGTTGCGTCTCTGGGAAAGCACAGATGCCCACTGCTGTTGTGCCTGTAGATAGGGTGCCAAGGCACCGTGAAGAGCAGCAAGAGCTTTCAGGGCTGGGCCCTTCCTTGTGGGAGAAGGAGCCGGACGTTTGCCTTTTCGGCAAGAGGCTCTGCCGCGGCCGAGCGCCATGAGATGTTGCGTCTCTGGGAAAGCACAGATCGCCACTGCTGTTGTGCCTGTAGATAGGGCGCCAAGGCACCGTGAAGAGCAGCAAGAGCTTTCAGGGCTGGGCCCTTCCTTGTGGGAGAAGGAGCCCGACGTTTGCCTTTTCGGCAAGAGGCTCTGCCCGCGGCCGAGCGCCACGAGATGTTGCGTCTCTGGAAAGCACAGATCCCCACTGCTGTTGTGCCTGTAGATAGGGCACCAAGGCACCGTGAAGAGCAGCAAGAGCTTTCAGGGCTGGGCCCTTCCTTGTGGGAGAAGGAGCCGGACGTTTGCCTTTTCGGCAAGAGGCTCTGCCAGCGGCCGAGCGCCACGAGATGTTGCGTCTCTGGGAAAGCCCAGATCCCCACTGCTGTTGTGCCTGTAGATAGGGCGCCAAGCCACCGTGAAGAGCAGCAAGAGCTTTCAGGGCTGGGCCCTTCCTTGTGGGAGAAGGAGCCGGACGTTTGCCTTTTCGGCAAGAGGCTCTGCCGCGGTCCCGAGCGCCACGAGATGTTGCGTCTCTGGGAAAGCACAGATCCCCACTGCTGTTTTGCCTATACATAGGGCGCCAAGGCACCGTGAAGAGCAGCAAGAGCTTTCAGGGCTGGGCCCTTCCTTGTGGGAGAAGGAGCCGCACGTTTGCCTTTTCGGCAAGAGGCTCTGCCGCCGGCCCGAGCGCCACGAGATGTTGCGTCTCTGGGAAAGCACAGATCCCCACTGCTGTTGTGCCTGTAGATAGGGCGCCAAGGCAACCGTGAAGAGCAGCAAGAGCTTTCAGGGCTGGGCCCTTCCTTGTGGGAGAAGGAGCCGGACGTTTGCCTTTTCAGTAAAAGGCGCTGCCGCGGCCGAGCGCCACGAGATGTTGCGTCTCTGGGAAAGCACAGATCCCCACTGCTGTTGTGCCTGTAGATAGGGCGCCAAGGCACCGTGAAGAGCAGCAAGAGCTTTCAGGGGGGCGGGCCCTTCCTTGTGGGAGAAGGAGCCAGACGTTTGCCTTTTCGGCAAGAGGCTCTGCGCGGCGCCGAGCGCCATGAGATGTTGCGTCTCTGGGAAAGCACAGATCCCCACTGCTGTTGTGCCTGTAGATAGGGCACCAAGGCACCGTGAAGAGCAGCAAGAGCTTTCAGGGCTGGGCCCTTCCTTGTGGGAGAAGGAGCCGGACGTTTGCCTTTTCGGCAAGAGGCTCTGCCATGGCCGAGCGCCATGAGATCTTCTGTCTCTGGGAAAGCCCAGATCCCCACTGCTGTTGTGCCTGTAGAGAGGGCGCCAAGGCACCGTGAAGAGCAGCAAGAGCTTTCAGGGCTGGGCCCTTCCTTGTGGGAGAAGGAGCCGGACGTTTGCCTTTTCGGCAAGAGGCTCTGCCGCGGCCGAGCGCCACGAGATGTTGCGTCTCTGGGAAAGCACAGATCCCCACTGCTGTTGTGCCTGTAGAGAGGGCGCCAAGGCACCGTGAAGAGCAGCAAGAGCTTTCAGGGCTGGGCCCTTCCTTGTGGGAGAAGGAGCCCGACGTTTGCCTTTTCGGCAAGAGGCTCTGCCGCGGCCGAGCGCCACGAGATGTTGCGTCTCTGGGAAAGCACAGATCCCCACTGCTGTTGTGCCTGTAGATAGGGCGCCAAGGCACCGTGAAGAGCAGCAAGAGCTTTCAGGGCTGGGCCCTTCCTTGTGGGAGAAGGAGCCGGACGTTTGCCTTTTCGGCAAGAGGCTCTGCCATGGCCGAGCGCCATGAGATCTTCTGTCTCTGGAAAGCCCAGATCCCCACTGCTGTTGTGCCTGTAGAGAGGGCGCCAAGGCACCGTGAAGAGCAGCAAGAGCTTTCAGGGCTGGGCCCTTCCTTGTGGGAGAAGGAGCCGGACGTTTGCCTTTTCGGCAAGAGGCTCTGCCGCGGCCGAGCGCCACGAGATGTTGCGTCTCTGGGAAAGCACAGATCCCCACTGCTGTTGTGCCTGTAGATAGGGCGCCAAGGCAACCGTGAAGAGCAGCAAGAGCTTTCAGGGCTGGGCCCTTCCTTGTGGGAGAAGGAGCCGGACGTTTGCCTTTTCAGTAAAAGGCGCTGCCGCGGCCGAGCGCCACGAGATGTTGCGTCTCTGGGAAAGCACAGATCCCCACTGCTGTTGTGCCTGTAGATAGGGCGCCAAGGCACCGTGAAGAGCAGCAAGAGCTTTCAGGGCGGGCCCTTCCTTGTGGGAGAAGGAGCCAGACGTTTGCCTTTTCGGCAAGAGGCTCTGCCGCGGCCGAGCGCCACGAGATGTTGCGTCTCTGGGAAAGCACAGATGCCCACTGCTGTTGTGCCTGTAGATAGGGCGCCAAGGCACCGTGAAGAGCAGCAAGAGCTTTCAGGCTGGGCCCTTCCTTGTGGGAGAAGGAGCCGGACGTTTGCCTTTTCGGCAAGAGGCTCTGCCGCGGTCCCGAGCGCCACGAGATGTTGCGTCTCTGGGAAAGCAGATCCCCACTGCTGCTGTGCCTGTAGATAGGGCGCCAAGGCACCGTGAAGAGCAGCAAGAGCTTTCAGGGCTGGGCCCTTCCTTGTGGGAGAAGGAGCCGGACGTTTGCCTTTACGACAAGAGGCTCTGCCGCTGCCAAGCGCCACGAGATGTTGCGTCTCTGGGAAAGCACAGATCCCCACTGCTGTTGTGCCTGTAGATAGGGCGCCAAGGCACCGTGAAGAGCAGCAAGAGCTTTCAGGGCTGGGCCCTTCCTTGTGGGAGAAGGAGACGGACGTTTGCCTTTTCGGCAAGAGGCTCTGCCGCGGCCGAGCGCCACGAGATGTTGCGTCTCTGGGAAAACACAGATCCCCACTGCTGCTGTGCCTGTAGATAGGGCGCCAAGGCACCGTGAAGAGCAGCAAGAGCTTTCAGGGCTGGGCCCTTCCTTGTGGGAGAAGGAGCCGGACGTTTGCCTTTTCGGCAAGAGGCGCTGCCGCGGCCGAGCGCCACGAGATGTTGCGTCTCTGGGAAAGCACAGATCCCCACTGCTGTTGTGCCTGTAGATAGGGCGCCAAGGAACCGTGAAGATCAGCAACAGCTTTCAGGGCTGGGCCCTTCCTTGTGGGAGAAGGAGCCAGACGTTTGCCTTTTCGGCAAGAGGCTCTGCGCGGTCCGAGCGCCATGAGATGTTGCGTCTCTGGGAAAGCACAGATCGCCACTGCTGTTGTGCCTGTAGATAGGGCGCCAAGGCACCGTGAAGAGCAGTAAGAGCTTTCAGGGCTGGGCCCTTCCTTGTGGGAGAAGGAACCGGACGTTTGCCTTTTCGGCAAGAGGCTCTGCCGCGGCCGAGCGCCACGAGATGTTGCGTCTCTGGGAAAGCACAGATCCCCAGTGCTGTTGTGCCTGTACATAGGGCACCAAGGCACCGTGAAGAGCAGCAAGAGCTTTCAGGGCTGGGCCCTTCCTTGTGGGAGAAGGAGCCGGACGTTTGCCTTTTCGGCAAGAGGCTCTGCCGCGGCCGAGTGCCATGAGATCTTGCGTCTCTGGGAAAGCACAGATCCCCACTGCTGTTGTGCCTGTAGATAGGGCGCCAAGGCACCGTGAAGAGCAGCAAGAGCTTTCAGGGCTGGGCCCTTCCCTGTGGGAGAAGGAGCCGGACGTTTGCCTTTTCGGCAAGAGGCTCTGCCGCGGCCGAGCGCCACGAGATGTTGCGTCTCTGGGAAAGCACAGAGTCCCACTGCTGTTGTGCCTGTACATAGGGCTCCAAGGCACCGTGAAGAGCAGCAAGAGCTTTCAGGGCTGGGCCCTTCCTTGTGGGAGAAGGAGCCCGACGTTTGCCTTTTCGGCAAGAGGCTCTGCCGCGGACGAGCTCCATGAGATATTGCGTCTCTGGGAAAGCACAGATCCCCACTGCTGTTGTGCCTGTAGATAGGGTTCCAAGGGTAGGTGAAGAGCAGCAACAGCTTTCAGGGCTGGGCCCTTCCTTGTGGGAGAAGGAGCCGGACATGTGCCTTTTCGGCAAGAGGCTCTGCCGCGGCCGAGCGCCACGAGATGTTGCGTCTCTGGGAAAGCACAGATCCCCACTGCTGTTGTGCCTGTAGAGAGGGCGCCAAGGCACCGTGAAAAGCAGCAAAGCTTTCAGGGCTGGGCCCTTCCTTGTGGGAGAAGGAGCCGGACGTTTGCCTTTTCGGCAAGAGGCTCTGCCGCGGCCGAGCGCCATGAGATGTTGCGTCTCTGGGAAAGCCCAGATGCCCACTGCTATTGTGCCTGTAGATAGGGCGCCAAGGCACCGTGAAGAGCAGCAAGAGCTTTCAGGGCTGGGCCCTTCCTTGTGGGAGAAGGAGCCAGACGTTTGCCTTTTCGGCAAGAGGCTGTGCCGCGGCCGAGCGCCATAAGATGTTGCGTCTCTGGGAAAGCACAGATCCCCAGTGCTGTTGTGCCTGTAGATAGGGCGCCAAGGCACCGTGAAGAGCAGCAAGAGCTTTCAGGGCTGGGCCCTTCCTTGTGGGAGAAGGAGCCGGACGTTTGCCTTTTCGGCAAGAGGCTCTGCCGCGGCCCGAGCGCCATGAGATGTTGCGTCTCTGGGAAAGCACAGATCCCCAGTGCTGTTGTGCCTGTATATAGGGCACCAAGGCACCGTGAAGAGCAGCAAGAGCTTTCAGGGCTGGGCCCTTCCTTGTGGGAGAAGGAGCCGGATGTTTGCCTTTTCGGCAAGAGGCTCTGCCGCGGCCGAGTGCCATGAGATCTGCGTCTCTGGAAAGCACAGATCCCCACTGCTGTTGTGCCTGTAGATAGGGCGCCAAGGCACCGTGAAGAGCAGCAAGAGCTTTCAGGCTGGGCCCTTCCCTGTGGAGAAGGAGTCGGACGTTTGACTTTTCGGCAAGAGGCTCTGCCGCGGCCGAGCGCCACGAGATGTTGCGTCTCTGGGAAAGCACAGAGTCCCACTGCTGTTGTGCCTGTAGATAGGGCGCCAAGGCACCGTGAAGAGCAGCAAGAGCTTTCAGGGCTGGGCCCTTCCTTGTGGGAGAAGGAGCCGGACGTTTGCCTTTTTGGCAAGAGGCTCTGCCGCGGCCGAGCGCCACGAGATGTTGCGTCTCTGGGAAAGCACAGATCCCCACTGCTCTTGTGCCTGTACATAGGGCGCCAAGGCACCGTGAAGAGCAGCAAGAGCTTTCAGGGCTGGGCCCTTCCTTGTGGGAGAAGGAGCCGGACGTTTGCCTTTTCGGCAAGAGGCTCTGCCGCGGCCGAGCGCCATGAGATGTTGCGTCTCTGGGAAAGCACAGATGCCCACTGCTCTTGTGCCTGTAGATAGGGCGCCAATGCACCGTGAAGAGCAGCAAGAGCTTTCAGGGCTGGGCCCTTCCTTGTGGGAGAAGGAGCCGCACGTTTGCCTTTTCGGCAAGAGGCTCTGCCGCGGCCGAGCGCCATGAGATGTTGCGTCTCTGGGAAAGCACAGATCCCCACTGCTTTTGTGCCTGTAGAGAGGGCGCCAAGGCACCGTGAAGAGCAGCAACAGCTTTCAGGGCTGGGCCCTTCCTTGTGGGAGAAGGAGCCGGACGTTTGCCTTTTCGGCAAGAGGCTCTGCCGCGGCCGAGCACCATGAGATGTTGCGTCTCTGGGAAAGCACAGATCCCCACTGCTCTTGTGCCTGTAGATAGGGCGCCAAGGCACCGTGAAGAGCAGCAAGAGCTTTCAGGGCTGGGCCCTTCCTTGTGGGAGAAGGAGCCGGACGTTTGCCTTTTCGGCAAGAGGCTCTGCCGCGGCCGAGCGCCATGAGATGTTGCGTCTCTGGGAAAGCACAGAGTCCCACTGCTCTTGTGCCTGTAGATAGGGCGCCAAGGCACCGTGAAGAGCAGCAAGAGCTTTCAGGGCTGGGCCCTTCCTTGTGGGAGAAGGAGCCGGACGTTTGCCTTTTCGGCAAGAGGCTCTGCCGCGGCCGAGCTCCATGAGATATTGCGTCTCTGGGAAAGCACAGATCCCCACTGCTCTTGTGCCTGTAGATAGGGCGCCAAGGCACCGTGAAGAGCAGCAAGAGCTTTCAGGGCTGGGCCCTTCCTTGTGGGAGAAGGAACCGGACGTTTGCCTTTTCGGCAAGAGGCTCTGCCGCGGCCGAGTGCCACGAGATGTTGCGTCTCTGGGAAAGCACAGAGTCCCACTGCTGTTGTGCCTGTAGATAGGGCGCCAAGGCACCGTGAAGAGCAGCAAGATCTTTCAGGGCTGGGCCCTTCCTTGTGGGAGAAGGAGCCGGACGTTTGCCTTTTCGGCAAGAGGCTCTGCCGCGGCCGAGCTCCATGAGATATTGCGTCTCTGGGAAAGCACAGATCCCCCACTGCTCTTGTGCCTGTAGATAGGGCGCCAAGGCACCGTGAAGAGCAGCAAGAGCTTTCAGGGCTGGGCCCTTCCTTGTGGGAGAAGGAACCGGACGTTTGCCTTTTCGGCAAGAGGCTCTGCCGCGGCCGAGCGCCATGAGATGTTGCGACAGATCCCCACTGCTGTTGTGCCTGTAGATAGGGCGCCAAGGGTAGGTGAAGAGCAGTAAGAGCTTTCAGGGCTGGGCCCTTCCTTGTGGGAGAAGGAACCGGACGTTTGCCTTTTCGGCAAGAGGCTCTGCCGCGGACGAGCGCCATGAGATGTTGCGTCTCTGGGAAAGCACAGATCCCCACTGCTCTTGTGCCTGTAGATAGGGTGCCAAGGGTAGGTGAAGAGCAGCAAGAGCTTTCAGGGCTGGGCCCTTCCTTGTGGGAGAAGGAGCCGGACGTTTGCCTTTTCGGCAAGAGGCTCTGCCGCGGCCGAGCGCCACGAGATGTTGCGTCTCTGGGAAAGCACAGATCCCCACTGCTGTTGTGCCTGTAGATAGGGCGCCAAGGCACCGTGAAGAGCAGCAAGAGCTTTCAGGGCTGGGCCCTTCCATGTGGGAGAAGGAGCCGGACGTTTGCCTTTTCGGCAAGAGGCTCTGCCGCGGCCGAGCGCCATGAGATGTTGCGTCTCTGGGAAAGCACAGATCCCCAGTGCTGTTGTGCCTGTATATAGGGCACCAAGGCACCGTGAAGAGCAGCAAGAGCTTTCAGGGCTGGGCCCTTCCTTGTGGGAGAAGGAGCCGGACGTTTGCCTTTTCGGCAAGAGGCTCTGCCGTGGCCGAGCGCCATGAGATGTTGCGTCTCTGGGAAAGCACAGATCCCCACTGCTGTTGTGCCTCTAGATAGGGCGCCAAGGCACCGTGAAGAGCAGCAAGAGCTTTCAGGGCTGGGCCCTTCCTTGTGGGAGAAGGAGCCGGACGTTTGCCCTTTCGGCAAGAGGCTCTGCCGCGGCCCAGCGCCTTGAGATGTTGCGTCTCTGGGAAAGCACAGATCCCCAGTGCTGTTGTGCCTGTAGATAGGGCGCCAAGGCACCGTGAAGAGCAGCAAGAGCTTTCAGGGCTGGGCCCTTCCTTGTGGGAGAAGGAGCCGGACGTTTGCCTTTTCGGCAAGAGGCTCTGCCACGGCCGAGCGCCATGAGATGTTGCGTCTCTGGGAAAGCACAGATCCCCACTGCTGTTGTGCCTATAGAGAGGGCACCATGGCACCGTGAAAAGCAGCAAGAGCTTTCAGGGCTGGGCCCTTCCTTGTGGGAGAAGGAGCCGCACGTTTGCCTTTTCGGCAAGAGGCTCTGCCGCGGACGAGCGCCACGAGATGTTGCGTCTCTGGGAAAGCACAGATCCCACACTGCTGTTGTGCCTGTAGATAGGGTGCCAAGGCACTGTGAAGAGCAGCAAGAGCTTTCAGGGCTGGGCCCTTCCTTGTGGGAGAAGGAGCCGGACGTTAGCCATTTTTGGCAAGAGGCTCTGCCGCGGCCGAGCGCCACGAGATGTTGCGTCTCTGGGAAAGCACAGAGTCCCACTGCTGTTGTGCCTGTAGATAGGGCGCCAAGGCACCGTGAAGAGCAGCAAGAGCTTTCAGGGCTGGGCCCTTCCTTGTGGGAGAAGGAGCCGGACGTTTGCCTTTTCGGCAAGAGGCTCTGCCGCGGCCGAGCTCCATGACATATTGCGTCTCTGGGAAAGCACAGATCCCCACTGCTCTTGTGCCTGTAGATAGGGCGCCAAGGCACCGTGAAGAGCAGCAAGAGCTTTCAGGGCTGGGCCCTTCCTTGTGGGAGAAGGAACCGGACGTTTGCCTTTTCGGCAAGAGGCTCTGCCGCGGCCGAGCGCCATGAGATGTTGCGTCTCTGGGAAAGCACAGATCCCCACTGCTGTTGTGCCTGTAGATAGGGCGCCAAGGGTAGGTGAAGAGCAGTAAGAGCTTTCAGGGCTGGGCCCTTCCTTGTGGGAGAAGGAACCGGACGTTTGCCTTTTCGGCAAGAGGATCTGCCGCGGACGAGCGCCACGAGATGTTGCGTCTCTGGGAAAGCACAGATCCCCACTGCTGTTGTGCCTGTAGATAGGGCACCAAGGCACCGTGAAGAGCAGCAAGAGCTTTCAGGGCTGGGCCCTTCCTTGTGGGAGAAGGAGCCGGACGTTTGCCTTTTCGGCAAGAGGCTCTGCCGCGGCCGAGTGCCATGAGATCTTGCGTCTCTGGGAAAGCACAGATCCCCACTGCTGTTGTGCCTGTAGATAGGGTGCCAAGGCACTGTGAAGAGCAGCAAGAGCTTTCAGGGCTGGGCCCTTCCTTGTGGGAGAAGGAGCCGGACGTTTGCCTTTTCGGCAAGAGGCTCTGCCGCGGCCGAGCGCCATGAGATGTTGCGTCTCTGGGAAAGCACAGATCCCCAGTGCTGTTGTGCCTGTACATAGGGCACCAAGGCACCGTGAAGAGCAGCAAGAGCTTTCAGGGCTGGGCCCTTCCTTGTGGGAGAAGGAGCCGGACGTTTGCCTTTTCGGCAAGAGGCTCTGCCGCGGCCGAGTGCCATGAGATCTTGCGTCTCTGGGAAAGCACAGATCCCCACTGCTGTTGTGCCTGTAGATAGGGTGCCAAGGCACTGTGAAGAGCAGCAAGAGCTTTCAGGGCTGGGCCCTTCCTTGTGGGAGAAGGAGCCGGACGTTTGCCTTTTCGGCAAGAGGCTCTGCCGCGGCCGAGCGCCATGAGATGTTGCGTCTCTGGGAAAGCACAGATCCCCACTGCTCTTGTGCCTGTAGATAGGGCGCCAAGGCACCGTGAAGAGCAGCAAGAGCTTTCAGGGCTGGGCCCTTCCTTGTGGGAGAAGGAGCCAGACGTTTGCCTTTTCGGCAAGAGGCTCTGCCGCGGCCGAGCGCCATGAGATGTTGCGTCTCTGGGAAAGCACAGATCCCCAGTGCTGTTGTGCCTGTAGATAGGGCGCCAAGGCACCGTGAAGAGCAGCAAGAGCTTTCAGGGCTGGGCCCTTCCTTGTGGGAGAAGGAGCCGGACGTTTGCCTTTTCGGCAAGAGGCTCTGCCGCGGCCGAGCTCCATGAGATATTGCGTCTCTGGGAAAGCACAGATCCCCACTGCTCTTGTGCCTGTAGATAGGGCGCCAAGGCACCGTGAAGAGCAGCAAGAGCTTTCAGGGCTGGGCCCTTCCTTGTGGGAGAAGGAACCGGACGTTTGCCTTTTCGGCAAGAGGCTCTGCCGCGGCCGAGCGCCATGAGATGTTGCGTCTCTGGGAAAGCACAGATCCCCACTGCTGTTGTGCCTGTATATAGGGCACCAAGGCACCGTGAAGAGCAGCAAGAGCTTTCAGGGCTGGGCCCTTCCTTGTGGGAGAAGGAGCCGGACGTTTGCCTTTTCGGCAAGAGGCTCTGCCGTGGCCGAGCGCCATGAGATGTTGCGTCTCTGGGAAAGCACAGATCCCCACTGCTGTTGTGCCTCTAGATAGGGCGCCAAGGCACCGTGAAGAGCAGCAAGAGCTTTCAGGGCTGGGCCCTTCCTTGTGGGAGAAGGAGCCGGACGTTTGCCTTTTCGGCAAGAGGCTCTGCCGCGGCCGAGCGCCACGAGATGTTGCGTCTCTGGGAAAGCACAGATCCCCACTGCTGTTGTGCCTGTAGATAGGGCGCCAAGGCACCGTGAAGAGCAGCAAGAGCTTTCAGGGCTGGGCCCTTCCATGTGGGAGAAGGAGCCGGACGTTTGCCTTTTCGGCAAGAGGCTCTGCCGCGGGCCGAGCGCCATGAGATGTTGCGTCTCTGGGAAAGCACAGATCCCCACTGCTGTTGTGCCTGTATATAGGGCACCAAGGCACCGTGAAGAGCAGCAAGAGCTTTCAGGGCTGGGCCCTTCCTTGTGGGAGAAGGAGCCGGACGTTTGCCTTTTCGGCAAGAGGCTCTGCCGTGGCCGAGCGCCATGAGATGTTGCGTCTCTGGGAAAGCACAGATCCCCACTGCTGTTGTGCCTCTAGATAGGGCGCCAAGGCACCGTGAAGAGCAGCAAGAGCTTTCAGGGCTGGGCCCTTCCTTGTGGGAGAAGGAGCCGGACGTTTGCCCTTTCGGCAAGAGGCTCTGCCGCGGCCCAGCGCCTTGAGATGTTGCGTCTCTGGGAAAGCCCAGATCCCCAGTGCTGTTGTGCCTGTAGATAGGGCGCCAAGGCACCGTGAAGAGCAGCAAGAGCTTTCAGGGCTGGGCCCTTCCTTGTGGGAGAAGGAGCCGGACGTTTGCCTTTTCGGCAAGAGGCTCTGCCACGGCCGAGCGCCATGAGATGTTGCGTCTCTTGGACAGCACAGATCCCCACTGCTGTTGTGCCTATAGAGAGGGCACCATGGCACCGTGAAAAGCAGCAAGAGCTTTCAGGGCTGGGCCCTTCCTTGTGGGAGAAGGAGCCGCACGTTTGCCTTTTCGGCAAGAGGCTCTGCCGCGGACGAGCGCCACGAGATGTTGCGTCTCTGGGAAAGCACAGATCCCCACTGCTGTTGTGCCTGTAGATAGGGTGCCAAGGCACTGTGAAGAGCAGCAAGAGCTTTCAGGGCTGGGCCCTTCCTTGTGGGAGAAGGAGCCGGACGTTTGCCTTTTCGGCAAGAGGCTCTGCCGCGGCCGAGCGCCACGAGATGTTGCGTCTCTGGGAAAGCACAGAGTCCCACTGCTGTTGTGCCTGTAGATAGGGCGCCAAGGCACCGTGAAGAGCAGCAAGAGCTTTCAGGGCTGGGCCCTTCCTTGTGGGAGAAGGAGCCGGACGTTTGCCTTTTCGGCAAGAGGCTCTGCCGCGGCCGAGCTCCATGACATATTGCGTCTCTGGGAAAGCACAGATCCCCACTGCTGTTGTGCCTGTAGATAGGGCGCCAAGGCACCGTGAAGAGCAGCAAGAGCTTTCAGGGCTGGGCCCTTCCTTGTGGGAGAAGGAACCGGACGTTTGCCTTTTCGGCAAGAGGCTCTGCCGCGGCCGAGCGCCATGAGATGTTGCGTCTCTGGGAAAGCACAGATCCCCACTGCTGTTGTGCCTGTAGATAGGGCGCCAAGGGTAGGTGAAGAGCAGTAAGAGCTTTCAGGGCTGGGCCCTTCCTTGTGGGAGAAGGAACCGGACGTTTGCCTTTTCGGCAAGAGGATCTGCCGCGGACGAGCGCCACGAGATGTTGCGTCTCTGGGAAAGCACAGATCCCCACTGCTGTTGTGCCTGTAGATAGGGTGCCAAGGCACTGTGAAGAGCAGCAAGAGCTTTCAGGGCTGGGCCCTTCCTTGTGGGAGAAGGAGCCGGACGTTTGCCTTTTCGGCAAGAGGCTCTGCCGCGGCCGAGCGCCATGAGATGTTGCGTCTCTGGGAAAGCACAGATCCCCAGTGCTGTTGTGCCTGTAGATAGGGCACCAAGGCACCGTGAAGAGCAGCAAGAGCTTTCAGGGCTGGGCCCTTCCTTGTGGGAGAAGGAGCCGGACGTTTGCCTTTTCGGCAAGAGGCTCTGCCGCGGCCGAGTGCCATGAGATCTTGCGTCTCTGGGAAAGCACAGATCCCCACTGCTGTTGTGCCTGTAGATAGGGTGCCAAGGCACTGTGAAGAGCAGCAAGAGCTTTCAGGGCTGGGCCCTTCCTTGTGGGAGAAGGAGCCGGACGTTTGCCTTTTCGGCAAGAGGCTCTGCCGCGGCCGAGCGCCATGAGATGTTGCGTCTCTGGGAAAGCACAGATCCCCACTGCTCTTGTGCCTGTAGATAGGGCGCCAAGGCACCGTGAAGAGCAGCAAGAGCTTTCAGGGCTGGGCCCTTCCTTGTGGGAGAAGGAGCCAGACGTTTGCCTTTTCGGCAAGAGGCTCTGCCGCGGCCGAGCGCCATGAGATGTTGCGTCTCTGGGAAAGCACAGATCCCCAGTGCTGTTGTGCCTGTAGATAGGGCGCCAAGGCACCGTGAAGAGCAGCAAGAGCTTTCAGGGCTGGGCCCTTCCTTGTGGGAGAAGGAGCCGGACGTTTGCCTTTTCGGCAAGAGGCTCTGCCGCGGCCGAGCTCCATGAGATATTGCGTCTCTGGGAAAGCACAGATCCCCACTGCTCTTGTGCCTGTAGATAGGGCGCCAAGGCACCGTGAAGAGCAGCAAGAGCTTTCAGGGCTGGGCCCTTCCTTGTGGGAGAAGGAACCGGACGTTTGCCTTTTCGGCAAGAGGCTCTGCCGCGGGCCGAGCGCCACGAGATGTTGCGTCTCTGGGAAAGCACAGATCCCCACTGCTGTTGTGCCTGTATATAGGGCACCAAGGCACCGTGAAGAGCAGCAAGAGCTTTCAGGGCTGGGCCCTTCCTTGTGGGAGAAGGAGCCGGACGTTTGCCTTTTCGGCAAGAGGCTCTGCCGTGGCCGAGCGCCATGAGATGTTGCGTCTCTGGGAAAGCACAGATCCCCACTGCTGTTGTGCCTCTAGATAGGGCGCCAAGGCACCGTGAAGAGCAGCAAGAGCTTTCAGGGCTGGGCCCTTCCTTGTGGGAGAAGGAGCCGGACGTTTGCCTTTTCGGCAAGAGGCTCTGCCGCGGCCGAGCGCCACGAGATGTTGCGTCTCTGGGAAAGCACAGATCCCCACTGCTGTTGTGCCTGTAGATAGGGCGCCAAGGCACCGTGAAGAGCAGCAAGAGCTTTCAGGGCTGGGCCCTTCCATGTGGGAGAAGGAGCCGGACGTTTGCCTTTTCGGCAAGAGGCTCTGCCGCGGCCGAGCGCCATGAGATGTTGCGTCTCTGGGAAAGCACAGATCCCCAGTGCTGTTGTGCCTGTATATAGGGCACCAAGGCACCGTGAAGAGCAGCAAGAGCTTTCAGGGCTGGGCCCTTCCTTGTGGGAGAAGGAGCCGGACGTTTGCCTTTTCGGCAAGAGGCTCTGCCGTGGCCGAGCGCCATGAGATGTTGCGTCTCTGGGAAAGCACAGATCCCCACTGCTGTTGTGCCTCTAGATAGGGCGCCAAGGCACCGTGAAGAGCAGCAAGAGCTTTCAGGGCTGGGCCCTTCCTTGTGGGAGAAGGAGCCGGACGTTTGCCCTTTCGGCAAGAGGCTCTGCCGCGGCCCAGCGCCTTGAGATGTTGCGTCTCTGGGAAAGCCCAGATCCCCAGTGCTGTTGTGCCTGTAGATAGGGCGCCAAGGCACCGTGAAGAGCAGCAAGAGCTTTCAGGGCTGGGCCCTTCCTTGTGGGAGAAGGAGCCGGACGTTTGCCTTTTCGGCAAGAGGCTCTGCCACGGCCGAGCGCCATGAGATGTTGCGTCTCTTGGACAGCACAGATCCCCACTGCTGTTGTGCCTATAGAGAGGGCACCATGGCACCGTGAAAAGCAGCAAGAGCTTTCAGGGCTGGGCCCTTCCTTGTGGGAGAAGGAGCCGCACGTTTGCCTTTTCGGCAAGAGGCTCTGCCGCGGACGAGCGCCACGAGATGTTGCGTCTCTGGGAAAGCACAGATCCCCACTGCTGTTGTGCCTGTAGATAGGGTGCCAAGGCACTGTGAAGAGCAGCAAGAGCTTTCAGGGCTGGGCCCTTCCTTGTGGGAGAAGGAGCCGGACGTTTGCCTTTTCGGCAAGAGGCTCTGCCGCGGCCGAGCGCCACGAGATGTTGCGTCTCTGGGAAAGCACAGAGTCCCACTGCTGTTGTGCCTGTAGATAGGGCGCCAAGGCACCGTGAAGAGCAGCAAGAGCTTTCAGGGCTGGGCCCTTCCTTGTGGGAGAAGGAGCCGGACGTTTGCCTTTTCGGCAAGAGGCTCTGCCGCGGCCGAGCTCCATGACATATTGCGTCTCTGGGAAAGCACAGATCCCCACTGCTGTTGTGCCTGTAGATAGGGCGCCAAGGCACCGTGAAGAGCAGCAAGAGCTTTCAGGGCTGGGCCCTTCCTTGTGGGAGAAGGAACCGGACGTTTGCCTTTTCGGCAAGAGGCTCTGCCGCGGCCGAGCGCCATGAGATGTTGCGTCTCTGGGAAAGCACAGATCCCCACTGCTGTTGTGCCTGTAGATAGGGCGCCAAGGGTAGGTGAAGAGCAGTAAGAGCTTTCAGGGCTGGGCCCTTCCTTGTGGGAGAAGGAACCGGACGTTTGCCTTTTCGGCAAGAGGATCTGCCGCGGACGAGCGCCATGAGATGTTGCGTCTCTGGGAAAGCACAGATCCCCAGTGCTGTTGTGCCTGTAGATAGGGCGCCAAGGCACCGTGAAGAGCAGCAAGAGCTTTCAGGGCTGGGCCCTTCCTTGTGGGAGAAGGAGCCGGACGTTTGCCTTTTCGGCAAGAGGCTCTGCCGCGGCCGAGCTCCATGAGATATTGCGTCTCTGGGAAAGCACAGATCCCCACTGCTCTTGTGCCTGTAGATAGGGCGCCAAGGCACCGTGAAGAGCAGCAAGAGCTTTCAGGGCTGGGCCCTTCCTTGTGGGAGAAGGAACCGGACGTTTGCCTTTTCGGCAAGAGGCTCTGCCGCGGCCGAGCGCCATGAGATGTTGCGTCTCTGGGAAAGCACAGATCCCCACTGCTGTTGTGCCTGTAGATAGGGCGCCAAGGCACTGTGAAGAGCAGCAAGAGCTTTCAGGGCTGGGCCCTTCCTTGTGGGAGAAGGAGCCGGACGTTTGCCTTTTCGGCAAGAGGCTCTGCCGCGGCCGAGCGCCATGAGATGTTGCGTCTCTGGGAAAGCACAGATCCCCAGTGCTGTTGTGCCTGTACATAGGGCACCAAGGCACCGTGAAGAGCAGCAAGAGCTTTCAGGGCTGGGCCCTTCCTTGTGGGAGAAGGAGCCGGACGTTTGCCTTTTCGGCAAGAGGCTCTGCCGCGGCCGAGTGCCATGAGATCTTGCGTCTCTGGGAAAGCACAGATCCCCACTGCTGTTGTGCCTGTAGATAGGGTGCCAAGGCACTGTGAAGAGCAGCAAGAGCTTTCAGGGCTGGGCCCTTCCTTGTGGGAGAAGGAGCCGGACGTTTGCCTTTTCGGCAAGAGGCTCTGCCGCGGCCGAGCGCCATGAGATGTTGCGTCTCTGGGAAAGCACAGATCCCCACTGCTCTTGTGCCTGTAGATAGGGCGCCAAGGCACCGTGAAGAGCAGCAAGAGCTTTCAGGGCTGGGCCCTTCCTTGTGGGAGAAGGAGCCAGACGTTTGCCTTTTCGGCAAGAGGCTCTGCCGCGGCCGAGCGCCATGAGATGTTGCGTCTCTGGGAAAGCACAGATCCCCAGTGCTGTTGTGCCTGTAGATAGGGCGCCAAGGCACCGTGAAGAGCAGCAAGAGCTTTCAGGGCTGGGCCCTTCCTTGTGGGAGAAGGAGCCGGACGTTTGCCTTTTCGGCAAGAGGCTCTGCCGCGGCCGAGCTCCATGAGATATTGCGTCTCTGGGAAAGCACAGATCCCCACTGCTCTTGTGCCTGTAGATAGGGCGCCAAGGCACCGTGAAGAGCAGCAAGAGCTTTCAGGGCTGGGCCCTTCCTTGTGGGAGAAGGAACCGGACGTTTGCCTTTTCGGCAAGAGGCTCTGCCGCGGCCGAGCGCCATGAGATGTTGCGTCTCTGGGAAAGCACAGATCCCCACTGCTGTTGTGCCTGTAGATAGGGTGCCAAGGCACTGTGAAGAGCAGCAAGAGCTTTCAGGGCTGGGCCCTTCCTTGTGGGAGAAGGAGCCGGACGTTTGCCTTTTCGGCAAGAGGCTCTGCCGCGGCCGAGCGCCACGAGATGTTGCGTCTCTGGGAAAGCACAGATCCCCACTGCTGTTGTGCCTGTAGATAGGGCGCCAAGGCACCGTGAAGAGCAGCAAGAGCTTTCAGGGCTGGGCCCTTCCTTGTGGGAAAAATAGCCGGACGTTTGCCTTTTCGGCAAGAGGCTCTACTGCGGACGAGCGCCATGTGATCTTGCGTCTCTGGGAAAGCCCAGATCTCCACTGCTCTTGTGCCTGTAGATAGGGCGCCAAGGCACCGTGAAGAGCAGCAAGAGCTTTCAGGGCTGGGCCCTTCCTTGTGGGAGAAGGAGCCGGACGTTTGCCTTTTCGGCAAGAGGCTCTGCCGCGGCCGAGCGCCACGAGATGTTGCGTCTCTGGGAAAGCACAGATGCCCACTGCTCTTGTGCCTGTAGATAGGGCGCCAATGCACCGTGAAGAGCAGCAAGAGCTTTCAGGGCTGGGC
Source organism: Harpia harpyja (assembly GCF_026419915.1). NCBI lineage: Eukaryota > Metazoa > Chordata > Aves > Accipitriformes > Accipitridae > Harpia > Harpia harpyja. Next base: position 25,420 of record NW_026293157.1, on the reverse strand, counting down.
CCTTCCCTGTGGGAGAAGGAGCCGGACATGTGCCTTTTCGGCAAGAGGCTCTGCCGCGGCCGAGCGCCATGAGATGTTGCGTCTCTGGGAAAGCACAGATCCCCACTGCTTTTGTGCCTGTAGAGAGGGCGCCAAGGCACCGTGAAAAGCAGCAAGAGCTTTCAGGGCTGGGCCCTTCCTTGTGGGAGAAGGAGCCGGACGTTTGCCTTTTCGGCAAGAGGCTCTGCCGCGGCCGAGCGCCATGAGATGTTGCGTCTCTGGGAAAGCACAGATCCCCACTGCTCTTGTGCCTGTAGATAGGGCGCCAAGGCACCGTGAAGAGCAGCAAGAGCTTTCAGGGCTGGGCCCTTCCTTGTGGGAGAAGGAGCCAGACGTTTGCCTTTTCGGCAAGAGGCTCTGCCGCGGCCGAGCGCCATGAGATGTTGCGTCTCTGGGAAAGCACAGATCCCCAGTGCTGTTGTGCCTGTAGATAGGGCTCCAAGGCACCGTGAAGAGCAGCAAGAGCTTTCAGGGCTGGGCCCTTCCTTGTGGGAGAAGGAGCCGGACGTTCGCCTTTTCGGCAAGAGGCTCTGCCGCGGCCGAGTGCCATGAGATCTTGCGTCTCTGGGAAAGCACAGATCCCCACTGCTGTTGTGCCTGTAGATAGGGCGCCAAGGGTAGGTGAAGAGCAGTAAGAGCTTTCAGGGCTGGGCCCTTCCTTGTGGGAGAAGGAACCGGACGTTTGCCTTTTCGGCAAGAGGATCTGCCGCGGACGAGCGCCACGAGATGTTGCGTCTCTGGGAAAGCACAGATCCCCACTGCTGTTGTGCCTGTAGATAGGGTGCCAAGGCACTGTGAAGAGCAGCAAGAGCTTTCAGGGCTGGGCCCTTCCTTGTGGGAGAAGGAGCCGCACGTTTGCCTTTTCGGCAAGAGGCTCTGCCGCGGCCGAGCGCCACGAGATGTTGCGTCTCTGGGAAAGCACAGATCCCCACTGCTGTTGTGCCTGTACATAGGGCGCCAAGGCACCGTGAAGAGCAGCAAGAGCTTTCAGGGCTGGGCCCTTCCTTGTGGGAGAAGGAGCCGGACGTTTGCCTTTTCGGCAAGAGGCTCTGCCGCGGCAGAGTGCCATGAGATCTTGCGTCTCTGGGAAAGCACAGATCCCCACTGCTGTTGTGCCTGTAGATAGGGCGCCAAGGCACCGTGAAGAGCAGCAAGAGCTTTCAGGGCTGGGCCCTTCCCTGTGGGAGAAGGAGCCGGACGTTTGCCTTTTCGGCAAGAGGCTCTGCCGCGGCCGAGCGCCACGAGATGTTGCGTCTCTGGGAAAGCACAGAGTCCCACTGCTGTTGTGCCTGTAGATAGGGCGCCAAGGCACCGTGAAGAGCAGCAACAGCTTTCAGGGCTGGGCCCTTCCTTGTGGGAGAAGGAGCCGGACGTTTGCCTTTTCGGCAAGAGGCTCTGCCGCGGCCGAGCTCCATGAGATATTGCGTCTCTGGGAAAGCCCAGATCCCCACTGCTCTTGTGCCTGTAGATAGGGCGCCAAGGCACCGTGAAGAGCAGCAAGAGCTTTCAGGGCTGGGCCCTTCCTTGTGGGAGAAGGAACCGGACGTTTGCCTTTTCGGCAAGAGGCTCTGCCGCGGCCGAGCGCCACGAGATGTTGCGTCTCTGGGAAAGCACAGAGTCCCACTGCTGTTGTGCCTGTAGATAGGGCGCCAAGGCACCGTGAAGAGCAGCAAGATCTTTCAGGGCTGGGCCCTTCCTTGTGGGAGAAGGAGCCGGATGTTTGCCTTTTCGGCAAGAGGCTCTGCCGCGGCCGAGCTCCATGAGATATTGCGTCTCTGGGAAAGCACAGATCCCCACTGCTCTTGTGCCTGTAGATAGGGCGCCAAGGCACCGTGAAGAGCAGCAAGAGCTTTCAGGGCTGGGCCCTTCCTTGTGGGAGAAGGAACCGGACGTTTGCCTTTTCGGCAAGAGGCTCTGCCGCGGCCGAGCGCCATGAGATGTTGCGTCTCTGGGAAAGCACAGATCCCCACTGCTGTTGTGCCTGTAGATAGGGCGCCAAGGGTAGGTGAAGAGCAGTAAGAGCTTTCAGGGCTGGGCCCTTCCTTGTGGGAGAAGGAACCGGACGTTTGCCTTTTCGGCAAGAGGCTCTGCCGCGGACGAGCGCCATGAGATGTTGCGTCTCTGGGAAAGCACAGATCCCCACTGCTCTTGTGCCTGTAGATAGGGTGCCAAGGGTAGGTGAAGAGCAGCAAGAGCTTTCAGGGCTGGGCCCTTCCTTGTGGGAGAAGGAGCCGGACGTTTGCCTTTTCGGCAAGAGGCTCTGCCGCGGCCGAGCGCCACGAGATGTTGCGTCTCTGGGAAAGCACAGATCCCCACTGCTGTTGTGCCTGTAGATAGGGCGCCAAGGCACCGTGAAGAGCAGCAAGAGCTTTCAGGGCTGGGCCCTTCCATGTGGGAGAAGGAGCCGGACGTTTGCCTTTTCGGCAAGAGGCTCTGCCGCGGCCGAGCGCCATGAGATGTTGCGTCTCTGGGAAAGCACAGATCCCCACTGCTGTTGTGCCTGTATATAGGGCACCAAGGCACCGTGAAGAGCAGCAAGAGCTTTCAGGGCTGGGCCCTTCCTTGTGGGAGAAGGAGCCGGACGTTTGCCTTTTCGGCAAGAGGCTCTGCCGTGGACGAGCGCCATGAGATGTTGCGTCTCTGGGAAAGCACAGATCCCCAGTGCTGTTGTGCCTCTAGATAGGGCGCCAAGGCACCGTGAAGAGCAGCAAGAGCTTTCAGGGCTGGGCCCTTCCTTGTGGGAGAAGGAGCCGGACGTTTGCCCTTTCGGCAAGAGGCTCTGCCGCGGCCCAGCGCCTTGAGATGTTGCGTCTCTGGGAAAGCACAGATCCCCAGTGCTGTTGTGCCTGTAGATAGGGCGCCAAGGCACCGTGAAGAGCAGCAAGAGCTTTCAGGGCTGGGCCCTTCCTTGTGGGAGAAGGAGCCGGACGTTTGCCTTTTCGGCAAGAGGCTCTGCCACGGCCGAGCGCCATGAGATGTTGCGTCTCTTGGACAGAACAGATCCCCACTGCTGTTGTGCCTATAGAGAGGGCACCATGGCACCGTGAAAAGCAGCAAGAGCTTTCAGGGCTGGGCCCTTCCTTGTGGGAGAAGGAGCCGCACGTTTGCCTTTTCGGCAAGAGGCTCTGCCGCGGCCGAGCGCCACGAGATGTTGCGTCTCTGGGAAAGCACAGAGTCCCACTGCTGTTGTGCCTGTAGATAGGGCGCCAAGGCACCGTGAAGAGCAGCAAGAGCTTTCAGGGCTGGGCCCTTCCTTGTGGGAGAAGGAGCCGGACGTTTGCCTTTTCGGCAAGAGGCTCTGCCGCGGCCGAGCTCCATGACATATTGCGTCTCTGGGAAAGCACAGATCCCCACTGCTGTTGTGCCTGTAGATAGGGCACCAAGGCACCGTGAAGAGCAGCAAGAGCTTTCAGGGCTGGGCCCTTCCTTGTGGGAGAAGGAGCCGGACGTTTGCCTTTTCGGCAAGAGGCTCTGCCGCGGCCGAGTGCCATGAGATCTTGCGTCTCTGGGAAAGCACAGATCCCCACTGCTGTTGTGCCTGTAGATAGGGTGCCAAGGCACTGTGAAGAGCAGCAAGAGCTTTCAGGGCTGGGCCCTTCCTTGTGGGAGAAGGAGCCGGACGTTTGCCTTTTCGGCAAGAGGCTCTGCCGCGGCCGAGCGCCACGAGATGTTGCGTCTCTGGGAAAGCACAGAGTCCCACTGCTGTTGTGCCTGTAGATAGGGCGCCAAGGCACCGTGAAGAGCAGCAAGATCTTTCAGGGCTGGGCCCTTCCTTGTGGGAGAAGGAGCCGGATGTTTGCCTTTTCGGCAAGAGGCTCTGCCGCGGCCGAGCTCCATGAGATATTGCGTCTCTGGGAAAGCACAGATCCCCACTGCTCTTGTGCCTGTAGATAGGGCGCCAAGGCACCGTGAAGAGCAGCAAGAGCTTTCAGGGCTGGGCCCTTCCTTGTGGGAGAAGGAACCGGACGTTTGCCTTTTCGGCAAGAGGCTCTGCCGCGGCCGAGCGCCATGAGATGTTGCGTCTCTGGGAAAGCACAGATCCCCACTGCTGTTGTGCCTGTAGATAGGGCGCCAAGGGTAGGTGAAGAGCAGTAAGAGCTTTCAGGGCTGGGCCCTTCCTTGTGGGAGAAGGAACCGGACGTTTGCCTTTTCGGCAAGAGGCTCTGCCGCGGACGAGCGCCATGAGATGTTGCGTCTCTGGGAAAGCACAGATCCCCACTGCTCTTGTGCCTGTAGATAGGGTGCCAAGGGTAGGTGAAGAGCAGCAAGAGCTTTCAGGGCTGGGCCCTTCCTTGTGGGAGAAGGAGCCGGACGTTTGCCTTTTCGGCAAGAGGCTCTGCCGCGGCCGAGCGCCACGAGATGTTGCGTCTCTGGGAAAGCACAGATCCCCACTGCTGTTGTGCCTGTAGATAGGGCGCCAAGGCACCGTGAAGAGCAGCAAGAGCTTTCAGGGCTGGGCCCTTCCATGTGGGAGAAGGAGCCGGACGTTTGCCTTTTCGGCAAGAGGCTCTGCCGCGGCCGAGCGCCATGAGATGTTGCGTCTCTGGGAAAGCACAGATCCCCAGTGCTGTTGTGCCTGTATATAGGGCACCAAGGCACCGTGAAGAGCAGCAAGAGCTTTCAGGGCTGGGCCCTTCCTTGTGGGAGAAGGAGCCGGACGTTTGCCTTTTCGGCAAGAGGCTCTGCCGTGGCCGAGCGCCATGAGATGTTGCGTCTCTGGGAAAGCACAGATCCCCACTGCTGTTGTGCCTCTAGATAGGGCGCCAAGGCACCGTGAAGAGCAGCAAGAGCTTTCAGGGCTGGGCCCTTCCTTGTGGGAGAAGGAGCCGGACGTTTGCCCTTTCGGCAAGAGGCTCTGCCGCGGCCCAGCGCCTTGAGATGTTGCGTCTCTGGGAAAGCACAGATCCCCAGTGCTGTTGTGCCTGTAGATAGGGCGCCAAGGCACCGTGAAGAGCAGCAAGAGCTTTCAGGGCTGGGCCCTTCCTTGTGGGAGAAGGAGCCGGACGTTTGCCTTTTCGGCAAGAGGCTCTGCCACGGCCGAGCGCCATGAGATGTTGCGTCTCTTGGACAGAACAGATCCCCACTGCTGTTGTGCCTATAGAGAGGGCACCATGGCACCGTGAAAAGCAGCAAGAGCTTTCAGGGCTGGGCCCTTCCTTGTGGGAGAAGGAGCCGCACGTTTGCCTTTTCGGCAAGAGGCTCTGCCGCGGCCGAGCGCCACGAGATGTTGCGTCTCTGGGAAAGCACAGAGTCCCACTGCTGTTGTGCCTGTAGATAGGGCGCCAAGGCACCGTGAAGAGCAGCAAGAGCTTTCAGGGCTGGGCCCTTCCTTGTGGGAGAAGGAGCCGGACGTTTGCCTTTTCGGCAAGAGGCTCTGCCGCGGCCGAGCTCCATGACATATTGCGTCTCTGGGAAAGCACAGATCCCCACTGCTGTTGTGCCTGTAGATAGGGCACCAAGGCACCGTGAAGAGCAGCAAGAGCTTTCAGGGCTGGGCCCTTCCTTGTGGGAGAAGGAGCCGGACGTTTGCCTTTTCGGCAAGAGGCTCTGCCGCGGCCGAGTGCCATGAGATATTGCGTCTCTGGGAAAGCACAGATCCCCACTGCTCTTGTGCCTGTAGATAGGGCGCCAAGGCACCGTGAAGAGCAGCAAGAGCTTTCAGGGCTGGGCCCTTCCTTGTGGGAGAAGGAACCGGACGTTTGCCTTTTCGGCAAGAGGCTCTGCCGCGGCCGAGCGCCATGAGATGTTGCGTCTCTGGGAAAGCACAGATCCCCACTGCTGTTGTGCCTGTAGATAGGGCGCCAAGGGTAGGTGAAGAGCAGTAAGAGCTTTCAGGGCTGGGCCCTTCCTTGTGGGAGAAGGAACCGGACGTTTGCCTTTTCGGCAAGAGGCTCTGCCGCGGACGAGCGCCATGAGATGTTGCGTCTCTGGGAAAGCACAGATCCCCACTGCTCTTGTGCCTGTAGATAGGGTGCCAAGGGTAGGTGAAGAGCAGCAAGAGCTTTCAGGGCTGGGCCCTTCCTTGTGGGAGAAGGAGCCGGACGTTTGCCTTTTCGGCAAGAGGCTCTGCCGCGGCCGAGCGCCACGAGATGTTGCGTCTCTGGGAAAGCACAGATCCCCACTGCTGTTGTGCCTGTAGATAGGGCGCCAAGGCACCGTGAAGAGCAGCAAGAGCTTTCAGGGCTGGGCCCTTCCATGTGGGAGAAGGAGCCGGACGTTTGCCTTTTCGGCAAGAGGCTCTGCCGCGGCCGAGCGCCATGAGATGTTGCGTCTCTGGGAAAGCACAGATCCCCAGTGCTGTTGTGCCTGTATATAGGGCACCAAGGCACCGTGAAGAGCAGCAAGAGCTTTCAGGGCTGGGCCCTTCCTTGTGGGAGAAGGAGCCGGACGTTTGCCTTTTCGGCAAGAGGCTCTGCCGTGGCCGAGCGCCATGAGATGTTGCGTCTCTGGGAAAGCACAGATCCCCACTGCTGTTGTGCCTCTAGATAGGGCGCCAAGGCACCGTGAAGAGCAGCAAGAGCTTTCAGGGCTGGGCCCTTCCTTGTGGGAGAAGGAGCCGGACGTTTGCCCTTTCGGCAAGAGGCTCTGCCGCGGCCCAGCGCCTTGAGATGTTGCGTCTCTGGGAAAGCACAGATCCCCAGTGCTGTTGTGCCTGTAGATAGGGCGCCAAGGCACCGTGAAGAGCAGCAAGAGCTTTCAGGGCTGGGCCCTTCCTTGTGGGAGAAGGAGCCGGACGTTTGCCTTTTCGGCAAGAGGCTCTGCCACGGCCGAGCGCCATGAGATGTTGCGTCTCTTGGACAGAACAGATCCCCACTGCTGTTGTGCCTATAGAGAGGGCACCATGGCACCGTGAAAAGCAGCAAGAGCTTTCAGGGCTGGGCCCTTCCTTGTGGGAGAAGGAGCCGCACGTTTGCCTTTTCGGCAAGAGGCTCTGCCGCGGCCGAGCGCCACGAGATGTTGCGTCTCTGGGAAAGCACAGAGTCCCACTGCTGTTGTGCCTGTAGATAGGGCGCCAAGGCACCGTGAAGAGCAGCAAGAGCTTTCAGGGCTGGGCCCTTCCTTGTGGGAGAAGGAGCCGGACGTTTGCCTTTTCGGCAAGAGGCTCTGCCGCGGCCGAGCTCCATGACATATTGCGTCTCTGGGAAAGCACAGATCCCCACTGCTGTTGTGCCTGTAGATAGGGCACCAAGGCACCGTGAAGAGCAGCAAGAGCTTTCAGGGCTGGGCCCTTCCTTGTGGGAGAAGGAGCCGGACGTTTGCCTTTTCGGCAAGAGGCTCTGCCGCGGCCGAGTGCCATGAGATATTGCGTCTCTGGGAAAGCACAGATCCCCACTGCTGTTGTGCCTGTAGATAGGGTGCCAAGGCACTGTGAAGAGCAGCAAGAGCTTTCAGGGCTGGGCCCTTCCTTGTGGGAGAAGGAGCCGGACGTTTGCCTTTTCGGCAAGAGGCTCTGCCGCGGCCGAGCGCCATGAGATGTTGCGTCTCTGGGAAAGCACAGATCCCCAGTGCTGTTGTGCCTGTAGATAGGGCGCCAAGGCACCGTGAAGAGCAGCAAGAGCTTTCAGGGCTGGGCCCTTCCTTGTGGGAGAAGGAGCCGGACGTTTGCCTTTTCGGCAAGAGGCTCTGCCGCGGCCGAGTGCCATGAGATCTTGCGTCTCTGGGAAAGCACAGATCCCCACTGCTGTTGTGCCTGTAGATAGGGTGCCAAGGCACTGTGAAGAGCAGCAAGAGCTTTCAGGGCTGGGCCCTTCCTTGTGGGAGAAGGAGCCGGACGTTTGCCTTTTCGGCAAGAGGCTCTGCCGCGGCCGAGCGCCATGAGATGTTGCGTCTCTGGGAAAGCACAGATCCCCAGTGCTGTTGTGCCTGTACATAGGGCACCAAGGCACCGTGAAGAGCAGCAAGAGCTTTCAGGGCTGGGCCCTTCCTTGTGGGAGAAGGAGCCGGACGTTTGCCTTTTCGGCAAGAGGCTCTGCCGCGGCCGAGCGCCACGAGATGTTGCGTCTCTGGGAAAGCACAGAGTCCCACTGCTGTTGTGCCTGTAGATAGGGCGCCAAGGCACCGTGAAGAGCAGCAAGATCTTTCAGGGCTGGGCCCTTCCTTGTGGGAGAAGGAGCCGGACGTTTGCCTTTTCGGCAAGAGGCTCTGCCGCGGCCGAGTGCCATGAGATCTTGCGTCTCTGGGAAAGCACAGATCCCCACTGCTGTTGTGCCTGTAGATAGGGCGCCAAGGCACCGTGAAGAGCAGCAAGAGCTTTCAGGGCTGGGCCCTTCCCTGTGGGAGAAGGAGCCGGACGTTTGCCTTTTCGGCAAGAGGCTCTGCCGCGGCCGAGCGCCACGAGATGTTGCGTCTCTTGGAAAGCACAGAGTCCCACTGCTGTTGTGCCTGTGGATAGGGCGCCAAGGCACCGTGAAGAGCAGCAAGAGCTTTCAGGGCTGGGCCCTTCCTTGTGGGAGAAGGAGCCGGACGTTTGCCTTTTCGGCAAGAGGCTCTGCCGCGGCCGAGTGCCATGAGATCTTGCGTCTCTGGGAAAGCACAGATCCCCACTGCTGTTGTGCCTGTAGATAGGGCGCCAAGGCACCGTGAAGAGCAGCAAGAGCTTTCAGGGCTGGGCCCTTCCCTGTGGGAGAAGGAGCCGGACGTTTGCCTTTTCGGCAAGAGGCTCTGCCGCGGCCGAGCGCCACGAGATGTTGCGTCTCTGGGAAAGCACAGAGTCCCACTGCTGTTGTGCCTGTAGATAGGGCGCCAAGGCACCGTGAAGAGCAGCAACAGCTTTCAGGGCTGGGCCCTTCCTTGTGGGAGAAGGAGCCGGACGTTTGCCTTTTCGGCAAGAGGCTCTGCCGCGGCCGAGCTCCATGAGATATTGCGTCTCTGGGAAAGCACAGATCCCCACTGCTCTTGTGCCTGTATATAGGGCGCCAAGGCACCGTGAAGAGCAGCAAGAGCTTTCAGGGCTGGGCCCTTCCTTGTGGGAGAAGGAACCGGACGTTTGCCTTTTCGGCAAGAGGATCTGCCGCGGACGAGCGCCACGAGATGTTGCGTCTCTGGGAAAGCACAGATCCCCACTGCTGTTGTGCCTGTAGATAGGGTGCCAAGGCACTGTGAAGAGCAGCAAGAGCTTTCAGGGCTGGGCCCTTCCTTGTGGGAGAAGGAGCCGGACGTTTGCCTTTTCGGCAAGAGGCTCTGCCGCGGCCGAGCGCCACGAGATGTTGCGTCTCTGGGAAAGCACAGATCCCCACTGCTGTTGTGCCTGTACATAGGGCGCCAAGGCACCGTGAAGAGCAGCAAGAGCTTTCAGGGCTGGGCCCTTCCTTGTGGGAGAAGGAGCCGGACGTTTGCCTTTTCGGCAAGAGGCTCTGCCGCGGCCGAGCGCCATGAGATGTTGCGTCTCTGGGAAAGCACAGATCCCCACTGCTCTTGTGCCTGTAGATAGGGCACCAAGGCACCGTGAAGAGCAGCAACAGCTTTCAGGGCTGGGCCCTTCCTTGTGGGAGAAGGAGCCGGACGTTTGCCTTTTCGGCAAGAGGCTCTGCCGCGGCCGAGTGCCATGAGATCTTGCGTCTCTGGGAAAGCACAGATCCCCACTGCTGTTGTGCGTGTAGATAGGGTGCCAAGGCACTGTGAAGAGCAGCAAGAGCTTTCAGGGCTGGGCCCTTCCTTGTGGGAGAAGGAGCCGGACGTTTGCCTTTTCGGCAAGAGGCTCTGCCGCGGCCGAGCGCCATGAGATGTTGCGTCTCTGGGAAAGCACAGATCCCCAGTGCTGTTGTGCCTGTACATAGGGCACCAAGGCACCGTGAAGAGCAGCAAGAGCTTTCAGGGCTGGGCCCTTCCTTGTGGGAGAAGGAGCCGGACGTTTGCCTTTTCGGCAAGAGGCTCTGCCGCGGCCGAGCGCCACGAGATGTTGCGTCTCTGGGAAAGCACAGAGTCCCACTGCTGTTGTGCCTGTAGATAGGGCGCCAAGGCACCGTGAAGAGCAGCAAGATCTTTCAGGGCTGGGCCCTTCCTTGTGGGAGAAGGAGCCGGACGTTTGCCTTTTCGGCAAGAGGCTCTGCCGCGGCCGAGCTCCATGAGATATTGCGTCTCTGGGAAAGCACAGATCCCCACTGCTCTTGTGCCTGTAGATAGGGCGCCAAGGCACCGTGAAGAGCAGCAAGAGCTTTCAGGGCTGGGCCCTTCCTTGTGGGAGAAGGAACCGGACGTTTGCCTTTTCGGCAAGAGGCTCTGCCGCGGCCGAGCGCCATGAGATGTTGCGTCTCTGGGAAAGCACAGATCCCCACTGCTGTTGTGCCTGTAGATAGGGCGCCAAGGGTAGGTGAAGAGCAGTAAGAGCTTTCAGGGCTGGGCCCTTCCTTGTGGGAGAAGGAACCGGACGTTTGCCTTTTCGGCAAGAGGCTCTGCCGCGGACGAGCGCCATGAGATGTTGCGTCTCTGGGAAAGCACAGATCCCCACTGCTCTTGTGCCTGTAGATAGGGTGCCAAGGGTAGGTGAAGAGCAGCAAGAGCTTTCAGGGCTGGGCCCTTCCTTGTGGGAGAAGGAGCCGGACGTTTGCCTTTTCGGCAACAGGCTCTGCCGCGGCCGAGCGCCACGAGATGTTGCGTCTCTGGGAAAGCACAGATCCCCACTGCTGTTGTGCCTGTAGATAGGGCGCCAAGGCACCGTGAAGAGCAGCAAGAGCTTTCAGGGCTGGGCCCTTCCATGTGGGAGAAGGAGCCGGACGTTTGCCTTTTTGGCAAGAGGCTCTGCCGCGGCCGAGCGCCATGAGATGTTGCGTCTCTGGGAAAGCACAGATCCCCAGTGCTGTTGTGCCTGTATATAGGGCACCAAGGCACCGTGAAGAGCAGCAAGAGCTTTCAGGGCTGGGCCCTTCCTTGTGGGAGAAGGAGCCGGACGTTTGCCTTTTCGGCAAGAGGCTCTGCCGTGGCCGAGCGCCATGAGATGTTGCGTCTCTGGGAAAGCACAGATCCCCACTGCTGTTGTGCCTCTAGATAGGGCGCCAAGGCACCGTGAAGAGCAGCAAGAGCTTTCAGGGCTGGGCCCTTCCTTGTGGGAGAAGGAGCCGGACGTTTGCCCTTTCGGCAAGAGGCTCTGCCGCGGCCCAGCGCCTTGAGATGTTGCGTCTCTGGGAAAGCACAGATCCCCAGTGCTGTTGTGCCTGTAGATAGGGTGCCAAGGCACCGTGAAGAGCAGCAAGAGCTTTCAGGGCTGGGCCCTTCCTTGTGGGAGAAGGAGCCGGACGTTTGCCTTTTCGGCAAGAGGCTCTGCCACGGCCGAGCGCCACGAGATGTTGCGTCTCTTGGACAGCACAGATCCCCACTGCTGTTGTGCCTATAGAGAGGGCACCATGGCACCGTGAAAAGCAGCAAGAGCTTTCAGGGCTGGGCCCTTCCTTGTGGGAGAAGGAGCCGCACGTTTGCCTTTTCGGCAAGAGGCTCTGCCGCGGACGAGCGCCACGAGATGTTGCGTCTCTGGGAAAGCACAGATCCCCACTGCTGTTGTGCCTGTAGATAGGGTGCCAAGGCACTGTGAAGAGCAGCAAGAGCTTTCAGGGCTGGGCCCTTCCTTGTGGGAGAAGGAGCCGGACGTTTGCCTTTTCGGCAAGAGGCTCTGCCGCGGCCGAGCGCCACGAGATGTTGCGTCTCTGGGAAAGCACAGAGTCCCACTGCTGTTGTGCCTGTAGATAGGGCGCCAAGGCACCGTGAAGAGCAGCAAGAGCTTTCAGGGCTGGGCCCTTCCTTGTGGGAGAAGGAGCCGGACGTTTGCCTTTTCGGCAAGAGGCTCTGCCGCGGCCGAGCTCCATGAGATATTGCGTCTCTGGGAAAGCACAGATCCCCACTGCTGTTGTGCGTGTAGATAGGGCGCCAAGGCACCGTGAAGAGCAGCAAGAGCTTTCAGGGCTGGGCCCTTCCTTGTGGGAGAAGGAACCGGACGTTTGCCTTTTCGGCAAGAGGCTCTGCCGCGGCCGAGCGCCATGAGATGTTGCGTCTCTGGGAAAGCACAGATCCCCACTGCTCTTGTGCCTGTAGATAGGGCGCCAAGGGTAGGTGAAGAGCAGTAAGAGCTTTCAGGGCTGGGCCCTTCCTTGTGGGAGAAGGAACCGGACGTTTGCCTTTTCGGCAAGAGGATCTGCCGCGGACGAGCGCCACGAGATGTTGCGTCTCTGGGAAAGCACAGATCCCCACTGCTGTTGTGCCTGTAGATAGGGTGCCAAGGCACTGTGAAGAGCAGCAAGAGCTTTCAGGGCTGGGCCCTTCCTTGTGGGAGAAGGAGCCGGACGTTTGCCTTTTCGGCAAGAGGCTCTGCCGCGGCCGAGCGCCACGAGATGTTGCGTCTCTGGGAAAGCACAGATCCCCACTGCTGTTGTGCCTGTACATAGGGCGCCAAGGCACCGTGAAGAGCAGCAAGAGCTTTCAGGGCTGGGCCCTTCCTTGTGGGAGAAGGAGCCGGACGTTTGCCTTTTCGGCAAGAGGCTCTGCCGCGGCCGAGCGCCATGAGATGTTGCGTCTCTGGGAAAGCACAGATCCCCACTGCTCTTGTGCCTGTAGATAGGGCACCAAGGCACCGTGAAGAGCAGCAACAGCTTTCAGGGCTGGGCCCTTCCTTGTGGGAGAAGGAGCCGGACGTTTGCCTTTTCGGCAAGAGGCTCTGCCGCGGCCGAGTGCCATGAGATCTTGCGTCTCTGGGAAAGCACAGATCCCCACTGCTGTTGTGCCTGTAGATAGGGTGCCAAGGCACTGTGAAGAGCAGCAAGAGCTTTCAGGGCTGGGCCCTTCCTTGTGGGAGAAGGAGCCGGACGTTTGCCTTTTCGGCAAGAGGCTCTGCCGCGGCCGAGCGCCATGAGATGTTGCGTCTCTGGGAAAGCACAGATCCCCAGTGCTGTTGTGCCTGTACATAGGGCACCAAGGCACCGTGAAGAGCAGCAAGAGCTTTCAGGGCTGGGCCCTTCCTTGTGGGAGAAGGAGCCGGACGTTTGCCTTTTCGGCAAGAGGCTCTGCCGCGGCCGAGCGCCACGAGATGTTGCGTCTCTGGGAAAGCACAGATCCCCACTGCTCTTGTGCCTGTAGATAGGGCGCCAAGGCACCGTGAAGAGCAGCAAGAGCTTTCAGGGCTGGGCCCTTCCTTGTGGGAGAAGGAACCGGACGTTTGCCTTTTCGGCAAGAGGATCTGCCGCGGACGAGCGCCACGAGATGTTGCATCTCTGGGAAAGCACAGATCCCCACTGCTGTTGTGCCTGTAGATAGGGCGCCAAGGCACCGTGAAGAGCAGCAAGAGCTTTCAGGGCTGGGCCCTTCCTTGTGGGAAAAATAGCCGGACGTTTGCCTTTTCGGCAAGAGGCTCTACTGCGGACGAGCGCCATGTGATCTTGCGTCTCTGGGAAAGCACAGATCCCCACTGCTCTTGTGCCTGTAGATAGGGCGCCAAGGCACCGTGAAGAGCAGCAAGAGCTTTCAGGGCTGGGCCCTTCCTTGTGGGAGAAGGAGCCGGACGTTTGCCTTTTCGGCAAGAGGCTCTGCCGCGGCCGAGCGACATGAGATGTTGCGTCTCTGGGAAAGCACAGATCCCCACTGCTGCTGTGCCTGTAGATAGGGCGCCAAGGCACCGTGAAGAGCATCAAGGGCTTTCAGGGCTGGGCCCTTCCTTGTGGGAGAAGGAGCCGGACGTTTGCCTTTTCGGCAAGAGGCTCTGCCGCGGCCGAGCGCCACGAGATGTTGCGTCTCTGGGAAAGCACAGATCCCCACTGCTGTTGTGCCTGTAGATAGGGCGCCAATGCACCGTGAAGAGCAGCAAGAGCTTTCAGGGCTGGGCCCTTCCTTGTGGGAGAAGGAGCCGGACGTTTGCCTTTTCGGCAAGAGGCTCTGCCGCGGCCGAGCGCCATGAGATGTTGCGTCTCTGGGAAAGCACAGATCCCCACTGCTCTTGTGCCTGTAGATAGGGCGCCAAGGCACCGTGAAGAGCAGCAAGAGCTTTCAGGGCTGGGCCCTTCCCTGTGGGAGAAGGAGCCGGACATGTGCCTTTTCGGCAAGAGGCTCTGCCGCGGACGAGCGCCATGAGATGTTGCGTCTCTGGGAAAGCACAGATCCCCACTGCTCTTGTGCCTGTAGATAGGGTGCCAAGGGTAGGTGAAGAGCAGCAAGAGCTTTCAGGGCTGGGCCCTTCCTTGTGGGAGAAGGAGCCGGACGTTTGCCTTTTCGGCAAGAGGCTCTGCCGCGGCCGGAGCGCCACGAGATGTTGCGTCTCTGGGAAAGCACAGATCCCCACTGCTGTTGTGCCTGTAGATAGGGCGCCAAGGCACCGTGAAGAGCAGCAAGAGCTTTCAGGGCTGGGCCCTTCCTTGTGGGAGAAGGAGCCGGACGTTTGCCTTTTCGGCAAGAGGCTCTGCCGTGGCCGAGCGCCATGAGATGTTGCGTCTCTGGGAAAGCACAGATCCCCACTGCTGTTGTGCCTCTAGATAGGGCGCCAAGGCACCGTGAAGAGCAGCAAGAGCTTTCAGGGCTGGGCCCTTCCTTGTGGGAGAAGGAGCCGGACGTTTGCCCTTTCGGCAAGAGGCTCTGCCGCGGCCCAGCGCCTTGAGATGTTGCGTCTCTGGAAAGCACAGATCCCCAGTGCTGTTGTGCCTGTAGATAGGGCGCCAAGGCACCGTGAAGAGCAGCAAGAGCTTTCAGGGCTGGGCCCTTCCTTGTGGGAGAAGGAGCCGGACGTTGCCTTTTCGGAAAGAGGCTCTGCCGCGGCCGAGCGCCACGAGATGTTGCGTCTCTGGGAAAGCCCAGATCCCCACTGCTGTTGTGCCTGTAGAGAGGGCGCCAAGGCACCATGAAGAGCAGCAAGAGCTTTCAGGGCTGGGCCCTTCCTTGTGGGAGAAGGAGCCGGACATTTGCCTTTTCGGCAAGAGGCTCTGCCGCGGCCGAGCGCCACGAGATGTTGCATCTCTGGGAAAGCACAGATCCCCACTGCTCTTGTGCCTGTACATAGGGCGCCAAGGCACCGTGAAGAGCAGCAAGAGCTTTCAGGGCTGGGCCCTTCCTTGTGGAAAAATAGCCGGACGTTTGCCTTTTCGGCTAGAGGCTCTGCTGCGGACGAGCGCCATGTGATCTTGCGTCTCTGGGAAAGCACAGATCCCCACTGCTCTTGTGCGTGTAGATAGGGCGCCAAGGCACCGTGAAGAGCAGCAAGAGCTTTCAGGGCTGGGCCCTTCCTTGTGGGAGAAGGAGCCGCACGTTTGCCTTTTCGGCAAGAGGCTCTGCCGCGGCCGAGCGCCATGAGATGTTGCGTCGCTGGGAAAGCACAGAGTCCCACTGCTGTTGTGCCTGATAGATAGGGCACCAAGGCACCGTGAAGAGCAGCAACAGCCTTCAGGGCTGGGCCCTTCCTTGTGGGAGAAGGAGCCGGACGTTTGCCTTTTCGGCAAGAGGCTCTGCCGCGGCCGAGCGCCACGAGATGTTGCGTCCTCGGAAAGCACAGATCCCCACTGCTGTTGTGCGTGTAGATAGGGCGCCAAGGCACCGTGAAGAGCAGCAAGAGCTTTCAGGGCTGGGCCCTACCTTGTGGGAGAAGGAGCCGGACGTTTGCCTTTTCGGCAAGAGGCTCTGCCGCGGCCGAGCGCCATGAGATGTTGCGTCTCTGGGAAAGCACAGATCCCCACTGCTGTTGTGCCTGTAGAGAGGGCGCCAAGGCACCGTGAAGAGCAGCAAGAGCTTTCAGGGCTGGGCCCTTCCTTGTGGGAGAAGGAGCCGGACGTTTGCCTTTTCGGCAAGAGGCTCTGCCGCGGCCGAGCGCCACGAGATGTTGCGTCTCTGGGAAAGCCCAGATCCCCACTGCTGTTGTGCCTGTAGATAGGGCGCCAAGGCACCGTGAAGAGCAGCAAGAGCTTTCAGGGCTGGGCCCTTCCTTGTGGGAGAAGGAGCCGGACATTTGCCTTTTCGGCAAGAGGCTCTGCCGCGGCCGAGCGCCACGAGATGTTGCGTCTCTGGGAAAGCACAGATCCCCACTGCTCTTGTGCCTGTACATAGGGAACCAAGGCACCGTGAAGAGCAGCAAGAGCTTTCAGGGCTGGGCCCTTCCTTGTGGGAAAAATAGCCGGACGTTTGCCTTTTCGGCAAGAGGCTCTGCTGCGGACGAGCGCCATGTGATCTTGCGTCTCTGGGAAAGCACAGATCCCCACTGCTCTTGTGCCTGTAGATAGGGCGCCAAGGCACCGTGAAAGAGCAGCAACAGCTTTCAGGGCTGGGCCCTTCCTTGTGGGAGAAGGAGCCGCACGTTTGCCTTTTCGGCAAGAGGCTCTGCCGCGGCAGAGCGCCATGAGATATTGCGTCTCTGGGAAAGCACAGATCCCCACTGCTGTTGTGCCTGTACATAGGGCGCCAAGGCACCGTGAAGAGCAGCAAGAGCTTTCAGGGCTGGGCCCTTCCCTGTGGGAGAAGGAGCCGGACATGTGCCTTTTCGGCAAGAGGCTCTGCCACGGCCGAGCGCCATGAGATCTTCCGTCTCTGGGACAGCACAGATCCCCACTGCTGTTGTGCCTATAGAGAGGGCACCAAGGCACCGTGAAAAGCAGCAAGAGCTTTCAGGGCTGGGCCCTTCCTTGTGGGAGAAGGAGCCGGACGTTTGCCTTTTCGGCAAGAGGCTCTGCCGCGGCCGAGCGCCATGAGATGTTGCGTCTCTGGGAAAGCACAGATCCCCACTGCTGTTGTGCCTGTAGATAGGGCGCCAAGGCACCGTGAAGAGCAGCAACAGCTTTCAGGGCTGGGCCCTTCCTTGTGGGAGAAGGAGCCGGACGTTTGCCTTTTCGGCAAGAGGCTCTGCCGCGGCCGAGCGCCATGAGATGTTGCGTCTCTGGGAAAGCACAGATCCCCACTGCTGCTGTGCCTGTAGATAGGGCGCCAAGGCACCGTGAAGAGCATCAAGGGCTTTCAGGGCTGGGCCCTTCCTTGTGGGAGAAGGAGCCGGACGTTTGCCTTTTCGGCAAGAGGCTCTGCCGCGGCCGAGCGCCACGAGATGTTGCGTCTCTGGGAAAGCACAGATGCCCACTGCTCTTGTGCCTGTAGATAGGGCGCCAATGCACCGTGAAGAGCAGCAAGAGCTTTCAGGGCTGGGCCCTTCCTTGTGGGAGAAGGAGCCGGACGTTTGCCTTTTCGGCAAGAGGCTCTGCCGCGGCCGAGCGCCATGAGATGTTGCGTCTCTGGGAAAGCACAGATCCCCACTGCTCTTGTGCCTGTAGATAGGGCGCCAAGGCACCGTGAAGAGCAGCAAGAGCTTTCAGGGCTGGGCCCTTCCTTGTGGGAGAAGGAGCCGGACATGTGCCTTTTCGGCAAGAGGCTCTGCCGCGGACGAGCGCCATGAGATGTTGCGTCTCTGGGAAAGCACAGATCCCCACTGCTCTTGTGCCTGTAGATAGGGTGCCAAGGGTAGGTGAAGAGCAGCAAGAGCTTTCAGGGCTGGGCCCTTCCTTGTGGGAGAAGGAGCCGGACGTTTGCCTTTTCGGCAAGAGGCTCTGCCGCGGCCGAGCGCCACGAGATGTTGCGTCTCTGGGAAAGCACAGATCCCCAGTGCTGTTGTGCCTGTAGATAGGGCGCCAAGGCACCGTGAAGAGCAGCAAGAGCTTTCAGGGCTGGGCCCTTCCTTGTGGGAGAAGGAGCCGGACGTTTGCCTTTTCGGCAAGAGGCTCTGCCGCGGCCGAGCGCCATGAGATGTTGCGTCTCTGGGAAAGCACAGATCCCCACTGCTCTTGTGCCTGTAGATAGGGTGCCAAGGGTAGGTGAAGAGCAGCAAGAGCTTTCAGGGCTGGGCCCTTCCTTGTGGGAGAAGGAGCTGGACGTTTGCCTTTTCGGCAAGAGGCTCTGCCGCGGCCGAGCGCCATGAGATGTTGCGTCTCTGGGAAAGCACAGATCCCCACTGCTGTTGTGCCTGTAGATAGGGCGCCAAGGCACCGTGAAGAGCAGCAAGAGCTTTCAGGGCTGGGCCCTTCCTTGTGGGAGAAGGAGCCGGACGTTTGCCTTTTCGGCAACAGGCTCTGCCGCGGCCGAGCTCCATGAGATATTGCGTCTCTGGGAAAGCACAGATCCCCACTGCTGTTGTGCCTGTAGATAGGGTTCCAAGGGTAGGTGAAGAGCAGCAACAGCTTTCAGGGCTGGGCCCTTCCTTGTGGGAGAAGGAGCCGGACGTTTGCCTTTTCGGCAAGAGGCTCTGCCGCGGCCGAGCGCCACGAGATGTTGCGTCTCTGGGAAAGCCCAGATCCCCACTGCTGTTGTGCCTGTAGATAGGGCGCCAAGGCACCGTGAAGAGCAGCAAGAGCTTTCAGGGCTGGGCCCTTCCTTGTGGGAGAAGGAGCCGGACGTTTGCCTTTTCGGCAGAGGCTCTGCCGCGGCCGAGCGCCACGAGATGTTGCGTCTCTGGGAAAGCACAGATCCCCACTGCTGTTGTGCCTGTAGATAGGGCGCCAAGGCACCGTGAAGAGCAGCAAGAGCTTTCAGGGCTGGGCCCTTCCTTGTGGGAGAAGGAGCCGGACATGTGCCTTTTTGGCAAGAGGCTCTGCCGCGGCCGAGCGCCATGAGATGTTGCGTCTCTGGGAAAGCACAGATCCCCAGTGCTGTTGTGCCTGTAGATAGGGTGCCAAGGCACCGTGAAGAGCAGCAAGAGCTTTCAGGGCTGGGCCCTTCCTTGTGGGAGAAGGAGCCGGACGTTTGCCTTTTCGGCAAGAGGCTCTGCCACGGCCGAGCGCCATGAGATGTTGCGTCTCTTGGACAGCACAGATCCCCACTGCTGTTGTGCCTATAGAGAGGGGCACCATGGCACCGTGAAAAGCAGCAAGAGCTTTCAGGGCTGGGCCCTTCCTTGTGGGAGAAGGAGCCGCACGTTTGCCTTTTCGGCAAGAGGCTCTGCCGCGGACGAGCGCCACGAGATGTTGCGTCTCTGGGAAAGCACAGATCCCCACTGCTGTTGTGCCTGTAGATAGGGTGCCAAGGCACTGTGAAGAGCAGCAAGAGCTTTCAGGGCTGGGCCCTTCCTTGTGGGAGAAGGAGCCGGACGTTTGCCTTTTCGGCAAGAGGCTCTGCCGCGGCCGAGCGCCACGAGATGTTGCGTCTCTGGGAAAGCACAGAGTCCCACTGCTGTTGTGCCTGTAGATAGGGCGCCAAGGCACCGTGAAGAGCAGCAAGAGCTTTCAGGGCTGGGCCCTTCCTTGTGGGAGAAGGAGCCGGACGTTTGCCTTTTCGGCAAGAGGCTCTGCCGCGGCCGAGCTCCATGAGATATTGCGTCTCTGGGAAAGCACAGATCCCCACTGCTGTTGTGCGTGTAGATAGGGCGCCAAGGCACCGTGAAGAGCAGCAAGAGCTTTCAGGGCTGGGCCCTTCCTTGTGGGAGAAGGAACCGGACGTTTGCCTTTTCGGCAAGAGGCTCTGCCGCGGCCGAGCGCCATGAGATGTTGCGTCTCTGGGAAAGCACAGATCCCCACTGCTCTTGTGCCTGTAGATAGGGCGCCAAGGGTAGGTGAAGAGCAGTAAGAGCTTTCAGGGCTGGGCCCTTCCTTGTGGGAGAAGGAACCGGACGTTTGCCTTTTCGGCAAGAGGATCTGCCGCGGACGAGCGCCACGAGATGTTGCGTCTCTGGGAAAGCACAGATCCCCACTGCTGTTGTGCCTGTAGATAGGGTGCCAAGGCACTGTGAAGAGCAGCAAGAGCTTTCAGGGCTGGGCCCTTCCTTGTGGGAGAAGGAGCCGGACGTTTGCCTTTTCGGCAAGAGGATCTGCCGCGGCCGAGCGCCACGAGATGTTGCGTCTCTGGGAAAGCACAGATCCCCACTGCTGTTGTGCCTGTACATAGGGCGCCAAGGCACCGTGAAGAGCAGCAAGAGCTTTCAGGGCTGGGCCCTTCCTTGTGGGAGAAGGAGCCCGACGTTTGCCTTTTCGGCAAGAGGCTCTGCCGCGGCCGAGCGCCATGAGATGTTGCGTCTCTGGGAAAGCACAGATCCCCACTGCTCTTGTGCCTGTAGATAGGGCACCAAGGCACCGTGAAGAGCAGCAACAGCTTTCAGGGCTGGGCCCTTCCTTGTGGGAGAAGGAGCCGGACGTTTGCCTTTTCGGCAAGAGGCTCTGCCGCGGCCGAGTGCCATGAGATCTTGCGTCTCTGGGAAAGCACAGATCCCCACTGCTGTTGTGCCTGTAGATAGGGTGCCAAGGCACTGTGAAGAGCAGCAAGAGCTTTCAGGGCTGGGCCCTTCCTTGTGGGAGAAGGAGCCGGACGTTTGCCTTTTCGGCAAGAGGCTCTGCCGCGGCCGAGCGCCATGAGATGTTGCGTCTCTGGGAAAGCACAGATCCCCAGTGCTGTTGTGCCTGTACATAGGGCACCAAGGCACCGTGAAGAGCAGCAAGAGCTTTCAGGGCTGGGCCCCTTCCTTGTGGGAGAAGGAGCCGGACGTTTGCCTTTTCGGCAAGAGGCTCTGCCGCGGCCGAGCGCACGAGATGTTGCGTCTCTGGGAAAGCACAGATCCCCACTGCTCTTGTGCCTGTAGATAGGGCGCCAAGGCACCGTGAAGAGCAGCAAGAGCTTTCAGGGCTGGGCCCTTCCCTTCCTTGTGGGAGAAGGAACCGGACGTTTGCCTTTTCGGCAAGAGGATCTGCCGCGGACGAGCGCCACGAGATGTTGCGTCTCTGGGAAAGCACAGATCCCCACTGCTGTTGTGCCTGTAGATAGGGCGCCAAGGCACCGTGAAGAGCAGCAAGAGCTTTCAGGGCTGGGCCCTTCCTTGTGGGAAAAATAGCCGGACGTTTGCCTTTTCGGCAAGAGGCTCTACTGCGGACGAGCGCCATGTGATCTTGCGTCTCTGGGAAAGCACAGATCCCCACTGCTCTTGTGCCTGTAGATAGGGCGCCAAGGCACCGTGAAGAGCAGCAAGAGCTTTCAGGGCTGGGCCCTTCCTTGTGGGAGAAGGAGCCGGACGTTTGCCTTTTCGGCAAGAGGCTCTGCCGCGGCCGAGCGCCATGAGATGTTGCGTCTCTGGGAAAGCACAGATCCCCACTGCTGCTGTGCCTGTAGATAGGGCGCCAAGGCACCGTGAAGAGCATCAAGGGCTTTCAGGGCTGGGCCCTTCCTTGTGGGAGAAGGAGCCGGACGTTTGCCTTTTCGGCAAGAGGCTCTGCCGCGGCCGAGCGCCACGAGATGTTGCGTCTCTGGGAAAGCACAGATCCCCACTGCTGTTGTGCCTGTAGATAGGGCGCCAATGCACCGTGAAGAGCAGCAAGAGCTTTCAGGGCTGGGCCCTTCCTTGTGGGAGAAGGAGCCGGACGTTTGCCTTTTCGGCAAGAGGCTCTGCCGCGGCCGAGCGCCATGAGATGTTGCGTCTCTGGGAAAGCACAGATCCCCACTGCTCTTGTGCCTGTAGATAGGGCGCCAAGGCACCGTGAAGAGCAGCAAGAGCTTTCAGGGCTGGGCCCTTCCCTGTGGGAGAAGGAGCCGGACATGTGCCTTTTCGGCAAGAGGCTCTGCCGCGGACGAGCGCCATGAGATGTTGCGTCTCTGGGAAAGCACAGATCCCCACTGCTCTTGTGCCTGTAGATAGGGTGCCAAGGGTAGGTGAAGAGCAGCAAGAGCTTTCAGGGCTGGGCCCTTCCTTGTGGGAGAAGAGCCGGACGTTTGCCTTTTCGGCAAGAGGCTCTGCCGCGGCCGAGCGCCACGAGATGTTGCGTCTCTGGGAAAGCACAGATCCCCACTGCTGTTGTGCCTGTAGATAGGGCGCCAAGGCACCGTGAAGAGCAGCAAGAGCTTTCAGGGCTGGGCCCTTCCTTGTGGGAGAAGGAGCCGGACGTTTGCCTTTTCGGCAAGAGGCTCTGCCGTGGCCGAGCGCCATGAGATGTTGCGTCTCTGGGAAAGCACAGATCCCCACTGCTGTTGTGCCTCTAGATAGGGCGCCAAGGCACCGTGAAGAGCAGCAAGAGCTTTCAGGGCTGGGCCCTTCCTTGTGGGAGAAGGAGCCGGACGTTTGCCCTTTCGGCAAGAGGCTCTGCCGCGGCCCAGCGCCTTGAGATGTTGCGTCTCTGGGAAAGCACAGATCCCCAGTGCTGTTGTGCCTGTAGATAGGGCACCAGGGCACCGTGAAGAGCAGCAACAGCTTTCAGGGCTGGGCCCTTCCTTGTGGGAGAAGGAGCCGGACGTTTGCCTTTTCGGCAAGAGGCTCTGCCGCGGCCGAGCGCCACGAGATGTTGCGTCTCTGGGAAAGCCCAGATCCCCACTGCTGTTGTGCCTGTAGAGAGGGCGCCAAGGCACCATGAAGAGCAGCAAGAGCTTTCAGGGCTGGGCCCTTCCTTGTGGGAGAAGGAGCCGGACATTTGCCTTTTCGGCAAGAGGCTCTGCCGCGGCCGAGCGCCACGAGATGTTGCATCTCTGGGAAAGCACAGATCCCCACTGCTCTTGTGCCTGTACATAGGGCGCCAAGGCACCGTGAAGAGCAGCAAGAGCTTTCAGGGCTGGGCCCTTCCTTGTGGGAAAAATAGCCGGACGTTTTCCTTTCGGCAAGAGGCTCTGCTGCGGACGAGCGCCATGTGATCTTGCGTCTCTGGGAAAGCACAGATCCCCACTGCTCTTGTGCGTGTAGATAGGGCGCCAAGGCACCGTGAAGAGCAGCAAGAGCTTTCAGGGCTGGGCCCTTCCTTGTGGGAGAAGGAGCCGCACGTTTGCCTTTTCGGCAAGAGGCTCTGCCGCGGCCGAGCGCCATGAGATGTTGCGTCGCTGGGAAAGCACAGAGTCCCACTGCTGTTGTGCCTGTAGATAGGGCACCAAGGCACCGTGAAGAGCAGCAACAGCCTTCAGGGCTGGGCCCTTCCTTGTGGGAGAAGGAGCCGGACGTTTGCCTTTTCGGCAAGAGGCTCTGCCGCGGCCGAGCGCCACGAGATGTTGCGTCCTCGGGAAAGCACAGATCCCCACTGCTGTTGTGCGTGTAGATAGGGCGCCAAGGCACCGTGAAGAGCAGCAAGAGCTTTCAGGGCTGGGCCCTACCTTGTGGGAGAAGGAGCCGGACGTTTGCCTTTTCGGCAAGAGGCTCTGCCGCGGCCGAGCGCCATGAGATGTTGCGTCTCTGGGAAAGCACAGATCCCCACTGCTGTTGTGCCTGTAGAGAGGGCGCCAAGGCACCGTGAAGAGCAGCAAGAGCTTTCAGGGCTGGGCCCTTCCTTGTGGGAGAAGGAGCCGGACGTTTGCCTTTTCGGCAAGAGGCTCTGCCGCGGCCGAGCGCCACGAGATGTTGCGTCTCTGGGAAAGCCCAGATCCCCACTGCTGTTGTGCCTGTAGATAGGGCGCCAAGGCACCGTGAAGAGCAGCAAGAGCTTTCAGGGCTGGGCCCTTCCTTGTGGGAGAAGGAGCCGGACATTTGCCTTTTCGGCAAGAGGCTCTGCCGCGGCGAGCGCCACGAGATGTTGCGTCTCTGGGAAAGCACAGATCCCCACTGCTCTTGTGCCTGTACATAGGGCGCCAAGGCACCGTGAAGAGCAGCAAGAGCTTTCAGGGCTGGGCCCTTCCTTGTGGGAAAAATAGCCGGACGTTTGCCTTTTCGGCAAGAGGCTCTGCTGCGGACGAGCGCCATGTGATCTTGCGTCTCTGGGAAAGCACAGATCCCCACTGCTCTTGTGCCTGTAGATAGGGCACCAAGGCACCGTGAAAGAGCAGCAACAGCTTTCAGGGCTGGGCCCTTCCTTGTGGGAGAAGGAGCCGCACGTTTGCCTTTTCGGCAAGAGGCTCTGCCGCGGCAGAGCGCCATGAGATGTTGCGTCTCTGGGAAAGCACAGATCCCCACTGCTGTTGTGCCTGTACATAGGGCGCCAAGGCACCGTGAAGAGCAGCAAGAGCTTTCAGGGCTGGGCCCTTCCCTGTGGGAGAAGGAGCCGGACATGTGCCTTTTCGGCAAGAGGCTCTGCCACGGCCGAGCGCCATGAGATCTTCCGTCTCTGGGACAGCACAGATCCCCACTGCTGTTGTGCCTATAGAGAGGGCACCAAGGCACCGTGAAAAGCAGCAAGAGCTTTCAGGGCTGGGCCCTTCCTTGTGGGAGAAGGAGCCGGACGTTTGCCTTTTCGGCAAGAGGCTCTGCCGCGGCCGAGCGCCATGAGATGTTGCGTCTCTGGGAAAGCACAGATCCCCACTGCTGTTGTGCCTGTAGATAGGGCGCCAAGGCACCGTGAAGAGCAGCAACAGCTTTCAGGGCTGGGCCCTTCCTTGTGGGAGAAGGAGCCGGACGTTTGCCTTTTCGGCAAGAGGCTCTGCCGCGGCCGAGCGCCATGAGATGTTGCGTCTCTGGGAAAGCACAGATCCCCACTGCTGCTGTGCCTGTAGATAGGGCGCCAAGGCACCGTGAAGAGCATCAAGGGCTTTCAGGGCTGGGCCCTTCCTTGTGGGAGAAGGAGCCGGACGTTTGCCTTTTCGGCAAGAGGCTCTGCCGCGGCCGAGCGCCATGAGATGTTGCGTCTCTGGGAAAGCACAGATCCCCACTGCTCTTGTGCCTGTAGATAGGGTGCCAAGGGTAGGTGAAGAGCAGCAAGAGCTTTCAGGGCTGGGCCCTTCCTTGTGGGAGAAGGAGCCGGACGTTTGCCTTTTCGGCAAGAGGCTCTGCCGCGGCCGAGCGCCACGAGATGTTGCGTCTCTGGGAAAGCACAGATCCCCAGTGCTGTTGTGCCTGTAGATAGGGCGCCAAGGCACCGTGAAGAGCAGCAAGAGCTTTCAGGGCTGGGCCCTTCCTTGTGGGAGAAGGAGCCGGACGTTTGCCTTTTCGGCAAGAGGCTCTGCCGCGGCCGAGCGCCATGAGATGTTGCGTCTCTGGGAAAGCACAGATCCCCACTGCTCTTGTGCCTGTAGATAGGGTGCCAAGGGTAGGTGAAGAGCAGCAAGAGCTTTCAGGGCTGGGCCCTTCCTTGTGGGAGAAGGAGCTGGACGTTTGCCTTTTCGGCAAGAGGCTCTGCCGCGGCCGAGCGCCATGAGATGTTGCGTCTCTGGGAAAGCACAGATCCCCACTGCTGTTGTGCCTGTAGATAGGGCGCCAAGGCACCGTGAAGAGCAGCAAGAGCTTTCAGGGCTGGGCCCTTCCTTGTGGGAGAAGGAGCCGGACGTTTGCCTTTTCGGCAACAGGCTCTGCCGCGGCCGAGCTCCATGAGATATTGCGTCTCTGGGAAAGCACAGATCCCCACTGCTGTTGTGCCTGTAGATAGGGTTCCAAGGGTAGGTGAAGAGCAGCAACAGCTTTCAGGGCTGGGCCCTTCCTTGTGGGAGAAGGAGCCGGACGTTTGCCTTTTCGGCAACAGGCTCTGCCGCGGCCGAGCTCCACGAGATGTTTGCGTCTCTGGGAAAGCCCAGATCCCCAGTGCTGTTGTGCCTGTAGATAGGGCGCCAAGGCACCGTGAAGAGCAGCAAGAGC